>NW_020884922.1:57305-172515 GCF_003945725.1 Corapipo altera | reverse complement strand
CCTTTCCCTTTCCCTTTTATATTTAGTTCAATTCCAGTGAGGAAGGCTGGAAACAATTGAACTATGAAAAAGGAGAGTGGTATAAAAGGGTCCACCCATGTCCTGAATAGCAATAAAACATACCTGTCCTGGGTCACAAGGAACATTGTGGGTATGAATTGCTAAAACAATTCAAGCCAAAAAGATATTGGGGCCCATCTGTTGTGCTAGCTGAATGTGGGTACCACACATCACCAATCTCCTGAGAACAGGAGGACACAGTGACACAGCTGTCTGCACTCTTGGCACCCAGAGTATCCAGCCAGGTGCTCCACTCCAGGGTTGCTGAGGTAAGCTAAAATTCTTAATCGCTCTGTTTTTGCAAAAGAGTTTTTCCCCCATTGTACATTGGAAATCCCTCCTAAAACCTGGAGGACGTTACTTCTTTATAAAGAATATGTTTGTAAAGTGGATAATTTCCAGATGTGAAATTGTTTGGCAGACCTTGCAATAACAATTCGCTACTCTGGGTTCTCAGCCAGTGCTGGGCATGTGGTTACCTTGGGTATTTTCAGGATCCATAGTAGGGAAAATGACACCTTTAAATAGGGGGAAAACAAACAGCCTAATAGGCACCTCGTGGCAGAGAGCACCTCATCAGGTTTGTCCCAGTACATTCTCACGTCATTGTTCAATAGGGTAACAGGCCATAAAAGAATGAAGCAGCTACTTTCCTTTTCTGTCAGATGTTGCAAGTTACTCATATTTCCTGTTCTGCTATTTAAAGGACTAAGGGCTGAAAATGGGAGTTCATTAACTTGTCTGAAATGAAATATTTTCCTGTCTTTCTACAGCCAAGCTCAAATGAGTGACACTAACACAGGGCTGGAAGGCATCTCTGAGTAGCAGGTGGTGCCTTCTGCCCTGAGACAGGACTACCCCTATGAGAAACTTAGGCTAAAACCAGGTGTAGGTTGCCACCAGAAATCTCCCTTCAGTCTGTAGGGGAGCTGGATAGAGTACACATCAAAGAAAGAGAGACCACATGTTTCCATGCCAGCTGTCCAGTGTGTCCCAGGAGGAGCAGAAGGAACACCTCTCTCTCCTTGCAGCCTGATGGGTTAATGGCTGTATTTTAGCCAAGAACAGAATTACGTGAGAGAACACAGGAGAATTGCAATAAGCTTACAACAGTGGGATTTAGGCACTTGGTGGTATTTTTGACAGTTGTACTTCAACTGAGCACATTCACACTTCAACCATTTAAAAATAAAACATTGCTTCCCACACTTCTTTTCTTTCCTATTGGCTGTTGTTTTCTTTACAGACTTCAAACTATGCTTATTCATCCTTCAGAAAAAATCTTATCTCTGTCTGGGTGGCCTGGGAAAAGCTCAGGGCACGCTTGCAATGCAAACTTTGAGGAAGTAAATTTAGTTTCTCAATGAGTTTAGCCAATTTAACTGTTGTTTCTGACAACCAACCTTCTATACTTTTGATGGAGAAAGAGCTCTTCTCTGGGGTGTGCAGTCTAGTGGTGTGGGTCTTAATGTAGCCTTGGGCCCCAGGAGGTCACAGGCCATATCTAAGGGGCCTAAGAAGGGTAACTAAGAGCAATTCTGTTGTCAGCAGCCTTAAATTTTCTGTGCTGGAGACTGTACTGCTGGGAGAAAAAAAAGCGCAAGTTTGCAGATTGAAAGAAAAGTCCAAGATAAAGGCCACAAGTGGGGCAGCAGCAGCTGTGTTTTTCAAAATACAGAGGCAAATTCTTCCTGAAATGCAAAGATGCTTTCAGGAAAACCTTTTCACTCTGATATATTCTGATTCAGCACCAGTATGTAAACTATAGACTACTAACATACTTGTGTACAAACATCCTCACATGAGTTGCTGCCCTCACTCTGCTAATTATACTCTAGGAAATTTTAACATATGGCACTAACCCATCCTGCCAACTATGGAACTTCATTTTTCTTTCAAGCACCTTAAATGCAAAGAAAGGGGCTCCCAGCAAGAGCTCCAGTGGTTGCGTCCAAAAGAGTAGCAGTGGGTTTGACGAGTGAAGGACATGGAGGATGCTGCCTGTGAGATGAAGGCCCTTCCACACCTCCTCCTCCTCTAAATCCCACAGTGGGAGCAGGGTTTTGGGGCTCTACTATGTAAGAAAAAGGAGTCTGTCAAGGCACAAGTGTGCTGTGCCTCGGGAAGGCAGATGTCAGCAGCCAGAGAGCAGGGGAAGATGAAAGAGAGGAGGCAGGCTTCCCTTTTTTGGAAGTTTGTGGAGTTCAGACAGTGAGTATTCACAGGCATTGCTTGCCTTTTAAAATATCTCCATAAACTGCTAGCTGTTAAAAAAACAAAATTAAAAATCATGCCTCTTAATGAGAAAAGAAAAAAAAAAAAATAAAGGATGTAAGAGTTAGAATAAGCTACAACCAAAGCCTTAAATCAGTGTAAATAAAATGTGGTCCTGACCTAGAGATTTTTACATCTTACAGCCTCGAGAAATTATCTCCCTTTGATTCATAAAATAAATCAACGTGATGCAAACAGCATCAGGAACTTAATAGTTTTGAGAGGAGTTGATGCTAAAATAAGGTATGCCAGGCCCAAAATGCCTCCTAACTGTGGTTGTGTAATAGGGATAAGTACAGTACTTCTTTGGAGCATTAAGCTGAATTAAAGGATGAAAGGACTGGGCAACTGGGCAGGGATCAAGTGACACTCCTGGTCACTGCTGAAGCCTTGATAGAAGGATTAGAAAAACTACAAGATGGTCATTTAAATATGGAAACTCCCACTGAGGAGTACAACAGTTTTCTTAAAAGGGATTTCTGGTCTCTGCAGGAGAAGACTGGCTCTCAGGCAACTGCAGCCGGGGAGGAAGAGATTCGAGGAGGGGTCCAGCATCCACACTCCATCACATCTGCACCCAGTGCTTGGAGGGCACAGCTCCAGTCTGGCCCTGCTCACCCCACAGGTTGCAATGACTCTCCACAGAACACAAAACACAGAAGGCAGATGGATGAAGTATTAGGGACTGATGCAAAACCAGTTTATTTTGTCTATTATGCAGCTGCATAGGTAGTTACAAACCTAAATCCCTCTGCATCACAGTGCTGCTCGTCAGTAATCCTCTCAACTCGCTCTTCAGAATACAGCACACAGCAGTTGCTGCCGTGCCATGGAAAAAACGTGATGTGCTCCAAAGTCACATAGAGCCTGATCTTCAGCTGGGGTCAGGCCGTGTAAACCAGGGCAATGCCTGCCACAGCTGGTCCATCCCACTGGAGGCATTCCTTCCTGTGAGAGCAGAGGCAAGGCCACACACACCAACAGGAGGCTCTGCTTTAAATCCTGAGCCCTCCAATTGAATTATTCCAGAATATTCTTGAGAATCTAAAATCTGAGTTTAGGCAACAGCACACAGATAAATACCATTTGCTTGAGTTAAATCCACCAGCTTTGCTCCAGTTTGCGAGATACCTTGAAGGAACAAACCTCTCCATGTGCATTGCAACTTTGGAATGGGTTTTAAGATGCTGTTGCCTGCATAGGGCCTGTAACACACTATGCCCTTGCAGACCTACCTTATATGTGGCACACAGGACAATCTTAAACCTTTCATCTCCATGATAACACACTAGATACGTTTACTGCAGGGGAAGCCCACTGGGCTAGTATTAGCCTTCAGTAGAGGGAAGACTGGTCCCCATGTAAGTGCATTATATCTGGAGTTAAGAAGGGCAGTCAAAGGTCTTGCCCACTGAATGAGGCTTTTGAGGTTCCCAAGTGTTAGCTCGCTCTTTTTCCTTACTGCACTGCCAGCTCTCCCCTACTGCTGATGTTAAAGCAGCTCCATGGTTTTGTTGCAGTGACTTTCATGCTTAAAACATCTTGATGGGATGAACACACACATATCCCCTCAACCATCACCACTGCTCACTTCTGGGGGCTTCCTCTCTCAAAACCAGCTCCCAGCATTGCAACAGAATATGATCTGAGTCAAATGGTGTTAACAGATAATTGCACACCAGCAAAAGTCTTCCTTGCCACTGATTAAAGGCAACATGAAGACGTTTGGCTGTTGTGTTCCCCTAAACTGAGCTTTAGCACCTGAGCACTAAAACATGCTATAACTAGGCAAGGCAAGCTGACTCTGAAACAGCTCCCTGCTAAGACCGGTTTAACGTGTACTGATGAACAAGTGACAGTGCCTTTGCTTGGTTTCGACCTTGGTGGTTACATCAAACCAGCTAGGATAATTTTGCATCATTCCTTTTAGCTCTGTCTGTTATAGTTATAAAGCCAAAACTAGGAACAGTCAGCCAGACTTTGAGAAAACTAGTTTAAGAGTCATACCTCACGAGCTTATCTAAATGTAGGATTGCATTAATTCAGCAGAAACAAACTAACTGAAGCCTTTGCAAAACACTGTGCACATACTCCCACTTGCATTTTTACCAGGTGTCTTCACACCTGCCCCCACCATTGCTTGCTCCAGTGGTTTTCAGTGTGTGCTTCCTCCACCTTCATACAGGTCACAAAAAGCAGCTGAGAAAAGCAGTTTGGCAGCAGGTTTGAATTCCTCTTGGGTAAGCACTGGAAAGTATCTGGGCAAACGACAAATTTTAAAAGATAAAAAGAAATTGGCTTTTTTGGTTAGCCAAATGTGTATATGGCCAAAGCCTGGGGATGAAATCCACTGCTTCCTCAGATAATGATGCCTCAGGAGTAATCTGTCTGTTTAGATATTACAGCATGGAGCACGAATGCTACAGCAGGGTACTCAGTGGTGTAGCTGCAAAGTGGAATCCCACTCTGTTACTTATTTTCCCCCTGCTGGGTACTTCAAAAATAAAAAAATCACAGCCTCTCATCGCCTCACCTCTGTCAAGCCCAGTGCTCAGGTCTGCTGTGATTTCCAGAGTATCGCTGTCCAGCTGCAAACCTGGGTCACCAACCCCCTGAACACACAAGGCACTCCATGGCACTGCCCTTCCCACTGTCCCCTGTCAACAGATGTGGTTTTACACGTAGGAGTGCAGGGATGTCCCCACACAGCAGTGGTTTCCCATTACAGAGAGCCCTCAGTCTTGCTGGCAGGTGGTGAGTTGAACTGAGCTGGCTCTTCAGGAGAGGTTTTGCCTGTGTTATTTCCAGTTCTGCCACAGCTAAAATACAAAACATTGAGGCTGAAGGGTTTTAAGTCTGTAGCCATGCTAAAATGCATTGATTATTTTATAGAATTATTACTGTATGAAAGTGTACACTTAGATCCCCTCTGAGAAAAATTCTGGGGTAGTGACACAAGGTGGGACAGAGAAAGGCTCATGGAGGTTTCACCCCTTTTCATTCTTTAAATCCTATTTTCAAATTATAGTAATCACAGTATCTGATCATTTTCCAGACTGGCAGAACCATTCCCAACAGAGCTGTTTGCCTTGAAGTCTTTAACCTTTAAAAATAAATAGATTACTTGTAGATAACTTCTGTAATTATAGATAACTTCTGCCCACTGAAATGTCCATTCACTCACTGTACACTCACCACTTTTTCAGTTTGGCATTTTTTTTAGGAACTGTTTTTGCAGAAGTAAGAAAGTAGCATAAAGAATCAAGTACAACATGTTTAACAACCATGACTCCTAGATTCATCAGTTGTAGCAGAACCAATTGATGTGCTTAAATGTAGCTAAGGAATATGGGAAATATAGAGAGAAAAATCTATGAAGTTAGAGAAACTTTGGGATGCTTGTGTATGTATATGTTCAAAACAGTGTTGAGATATTTCATAAAATTTAGAATCTGGAGCAAGGAGCTCACCTATTTCTGCAGTTCTTTTACATTCATTTAAAGCATTATGCACTTAAAATGGAAGAGGATCATCTTTATACAATAGCAGATATTAACCTGCAGATATTTCCTCTGGTCAGTGAAGAAGCCTGAAGCTCACAAACTTTTCTCTTGCTATCAGAGCAGATGGGCATTAAGGCAGGTGAGAAATTGCTTATTTGACACAGAAATAATCTATCAGGACTGTGCTGCCACTGCCACTCCCATTTCAACCTCAGGCACTTGGTGGGGGAAAATAAGAGATGCTGCAATGAGGAAAGATGTCGCTGAGGAGGGCAGGGCATGACTAGCAGCTGTGTAGGTGACAGGAGACTGAATATAAATGATGAAGAAGCTTAAGGAGGCAGCACACAGCAGAGGACCTGAAGTGGGTTTGGAAAGTGCAGGACCCATTCATCTTTTCAGAGGAAACACAGGGAGGGATGGAGAGATATTTGTGCAAAGGAAACCACAAAGGACAGCAACAGATGCAGCACAGCAAAGGGTGACATTAATGCCCTTGGAGAGGACCACCATGCCAACAGCACGGGCCAGAGGAGGAGGTGCTTCATGCCCACAGTGGCATCTTGGGAAAGGTGTGTGAAATGCTGAAGGACTCTGTGAGGGCTCTTGCTGGCTGTTCCACAGTACTTCCTCACCACACGGAGGTCCCTCAGCCCTCGGCCAACAGTTCCCTCCTCTCATCCTGGGCAGGACTGTTCATTTGTAGGAGCAGCATTTGAGCCTTTTACTATCCTTCGTCTCATTTTTCTTCTGCCAGGAATGCCACAGCACTGCCAAATACTTGCCTGTACAACACTGTTTTCTTTCCTTTTTTTTTTTTTTTAATTTATTCAAAACCTAAGCTCTTTTCTGAAACATCAGCCTGCTGAAACACACCCTCTAGTCCCACAGAGTATTCACGACCAGGCAGGTGGGTGTAAAATGGCACTGTGGAGCCTGAAGTGCCCTTCTCTGGTAGACACTGCCTGCCTGCCAGATCAAAATCAACCCCAGATGAGGTGCCATGAAATTGGGTAAAATCACCTGCTGAGCTGGATTACGCTCCAATTCTGCCAGAGATGCTCATTAGTGCCTCTTTCAGAACAGCAAGTTTAGCACAAAACACCTGAGCAAACATCGCTACATTCCCAACCTATTTGCATGTCCCAGGTTTCCAGATGTCACTCCTGTGCCTCTGCGGATGCCTCCGGCTTGGCAGCTTCCCCCTGCGCACACTGCAGAAGAAGGACCCAATCTTCAACCAAATCTACGTGCTTTAGAGTGGTTTTGAAGCAGGTTTAGCCTGACTGTGCTGGTCTTTGATGTTTTGACTGCTCTGCACAGAGACATAAGCACTGCTTTTATTCATCAGGGAAGTGGCTGTAGCAAAAGAAAAAAGATAGCATTTCTTTGGTTTTCTTCCCTTCTCAGGAAGACTTTTAAAAAGTAGAATTTCTGTGGCTTCAGCCTCTAGCCCTTCTAAAGTATCTTACAGTCCCAGTTTCCACAGTGGCTTGCACGCATCACAGGCACCGCAGGGTGGTGTTAATTGGTCTGTGTAAGCAGAACATGAGTTGCTGTATTTAGATTCCATTTTTTGGGTAAGTAGACATGGTGAACAAGGAACATTCCTCTGACCTAGCAGGACCTTCCCTTCATCCCCATCAGTGAGCCACTCAACCCATGCCCTGCACTGCCTCAAAGCTTTGCTAAATCTTGTGCCTTTACTGGTGTGGGGCATCACCAGTGTAAATATTAAAAGAGCCACTCTGGCCTGCCAGGAAGTTCTGCAAAGCATGTGTAGAACACAGCTGCCATGGGTGGGCTACACTTAAAGATCTGCAGAATTGATTTTTCTTGTGCTAATATGACTTGGAGGGGGTAATACAGGTGTCCAAAAGACAGGTCCATACTAGCCCTTGGGAAGAAAATTACCTCAGCTGAAATCAGCACAACTGGGGAGGAAATTCTGTGTGTTTGGAGACAACTGTAAAATCGGATGAGCCTCTGACATATGTCCAAAGTGAGTTTGGCCCAGAGAGGCCCAAGCACCCATACAGACCAAGATGGGGGACCTTCTTTCCCTCACTAGAGAAACTCATTTGGGAGGGGGCAGGAGATGCCAGTGAGGAGCAGGAGGCTGCAGCCAGACACTGCTCCCCATGCCAAGAGTTTAATAATCTCTTTTTCTGTAAGTGCTTTGAAAGACTAAAGATGGGAGATATGCACTTGCTGCGCAGCTGCATGGGTATTTCAAGCTCAGGGGGTCAAAATGCACCCTAGCCTGGTTCTCCTGCCCATGGTTCACAGCAGTGCACCCAGGCAGTGCCCACCTGGGGCTCAGCACAGTCCCTCTGCCCTGAGGGGATGGGATGGGGACAGGGAGCTGGCACTGGTGTCATGCAGCTCCTCATCCCAAAGTGCATAGAGAAGAGTGACATGGGCTGGCCCTGTGGCACCACAAAACTGCCTGGACAGCTCAAGCTCTCAGTCAGTCCCCGTGTCACACATCCCTGGCTTGATGGCCATGATATTTAAAATTACCACTTCCTTCATGCTGACACCACAGGATCTTCCCTGACATCCAGCAGCATCGCTTGCATTTATAGGTCCATCTGAATGTGAGCTCCATGAAGTGCACATCGTGCCAATTAGTACTAATCACTGTTTACTCCCTGCATCCCTCCCCGTCTGCCCACTTGCAGCAAGTTGAAATAAATTAATAATATTTAAATGAACAGTGCATTAGTGATCCCTAATAATTTTTCTTGAAGTAGTTATGATGAGTATATTAACTGGTACTAATTCATCATGCTGCTTGTAATTTGGCCAGGATTCAGAGGGGAGAACCTGTTTTCCTAGCAGCTAATAAATGGTGGTTTATTGCTGCCCTACCAGGTGTCCTGGAGCTCCAGCCACCTTCCCAGCACAGCAGCCATGAGCATCTGCTTCTCTTGGCACGTGCTTCTGGTTAGAGACATGATACTTTACAAATAGGCCAGGTTGATTATGACTCAGCTCTAACCACAAACAGTCCTTTTGTTTCACCAAGGGGAAACCGGATGGAGCAAACATCTACTGGGCGCCGTGCAGCTCAGGTGCATTACACACACCTGGAGCCTAGGGATGAGTTCATAGGCCTTGCCTTAAAATGCAGTGGAGGCTAAGGAAACAAAATTATACCATGCATCATGCTTACAGCTGTTTCAGGTTATGCAGGTGCCTGATGCTCCTGGGGTTCCTAGTGAGGGTGGACTTGCAGCCGGGACTGGCCCAGCAGCACTGTGGACTCCAACCCACGCCCAGGAGCTGATTCCAAAATGGGAAGCTGAGGAAAAAGGGCTGCAACAGGTTAGCAGGATCCCTGGGGTCAGGGAACACTGACAGTTGAGCTCTGCACTTTCCCCACCTCAGCAAGTCAGGAATTAAGTTAAAATCTGGCTTTTGAAGGCTGTCTGAGCTCTGCTGACTCACACCAGAATGTCAGATGAGGGGCCTCATCTTGTAAGCCAGAGAAATAGCAAGGCTGGGAATGGAAGCCAGGGCTGAGATTTCCATCCCACTCTTGCCAACACATCCAAATGCTGTAAGGGACTGCACTCATCTAGTGACCGAGTGGGAACTGGTGACAGGAACAGGGAGGGAATTCATTTTTCAATGAGCCCCTGTAAGCTGAAAGTGTTTATCCCAGTCAGGGCAAGGACAGAGGGCACATACCCCTAGAAGATGCAGGAGGGTTTGCCAAATGCCTCCTTATGGCTAAATATGCTAAGCTTCTGTTAAACCCATCACATAGTAATAGCTCACAGCTAAAAGGGAAAGAAAGAGAATTGTGTTTGGGTGTCCTGGTCAAGGCCATATCAAGACCTGATCCATGGTAGCCCCCAAGCCAGCAATATCCTGGAGTTGCTAGTAGTGTCACTGCATGGCAGCACTGCCCCTACCCCGCTAGGTGCTGGAGCATCCCTGTCCTACTCCTCTACTTGCAGCAGACAACTGTGCTTCATCCCATGACATTGCGCTGCCAGGATGGGGGCAAACCAGTCCAGCCAGGAGCAGGAGGCATCACAGGGTCCTCAGGTTAGGTCTGGCTCTCCTTCCACGCACAGACAGTCTGTCTCATCAGTGTAAAGGGCTTCTGCTGTCTAAGTGAAAGGCAAGTCCTGGTCCATCTGCTTTTGCTCACTGCTGATGATGTACCACCTGTGTAGTGATGGCAAATCTTGTGGGTGTTGACTCCAAGTTAAAAAACGCCTCACAGCTGCATGGCCACAGCAGTGAGCACAACTCTCCCCATGTTCCATCTGACGAGGAGCCACCACCACGCATGGGCAGCATGTGGGGATTGTCCCTAAGGAGCTGATATTTGCAGCAGTGCTTTGCTCTCCAGCATTTCAGAAGATGCATCATGAAAGAAGGTGATTTTTGGATATGGGCTGATTTTACTCACTCAATACTCCTTTAGGAAGATTGCAACCAGGTAAGGGATTGCTGGGGCATGACAACACACATCTAACTTTGCCTCATAAAAGGACAGTTGCTCCATGTCCTTAAGAAGTTATTTTGCTTGGTATCTCCCTACTCAATCTGGGCAAGCAGCAGTGCAAAGCAGGCTGTAGACACTGAGGGGTGATGCAAAGCTATTTGGCATTTAGCCATGTACCAGCTTGCCTTTCATCAGTGATCAGTCCCATAAGAAGGAGGCTAAGTCAGGCCTGGATGTTAGAAACTGCATTTTGATTCCCTATATGCTTTGCCACACCATCAGCAACCATATCTTCATGTTTTAAAAAAACTCAGAAGCAAATCACAAACACAACTGGTAGTTTTAAAGTGGGTGGGGGTGGTTTATCACATATTAATGCAGACTCAGATTCTTTCTCCAAGATGGAGCTAATTTCACATTCATTATACTTGGGCATCTCCCCAATTTGCCAGGTGCAGGTCTCATCTAAACCGCTGTTTTCTCTGTTGGCAACACAAGAGCAGGGCTGGCACTATGCTGAGGGGTGAAAGGGACGTTTTATAGTCTGAAAGGCTACAGAAACTAAAAGCTTGAAGCATTTTCTACCACATTATCCTGATTTTCTGCTGTTAACTCTGGAGACACCTCACCCCTGCAACCTCTTCTGTGAGCCAAGTAATCACAGCAGATAACTTGCTTGGCCATATGACTGACTCATCAGTACTTTATCCCACAGGCAAGGGTAGGAAGGCAATCCTGTGCCTCTCCAAGGGGCAGGCAGTGCTTGCTCCCTTCTCCAACACCTTCCTTCCCCTTGGGCTGGGCTGTGCCAATCAGTAACTCCATGCCCACAGCAGCCATATCCCCAGCTACTTCCTCCCCCCATCACCTCAACCAGCAAAGGGCTGGTTGCAAGCAGCAGCTCCTGGCCCAAGGCTGGCCAGACACTGGCACACACTCCAAAATCATACATGATGAAGGGCTAAAATACATGTCTTACCTTAGCAAGGGAGTTCCCACTGAGGTGATGTAGGGTGCAAGGAGTCACATCTGAGTGGTCAGAATTCCATGCTTAAAAAGCAAGAATTTACATATAATACACTTGGGCTTTTTATTTCTCCTTCACTTTGGGAGCCTTTAGGGTTCTGTTTCACTTTTCCTCCCAAACCACTTACTGCATAATGAAACCTGACATTTTGATGTAGTTCATGTTACCCCAGGGAGGTGGAGCTTTAGAAAAACACCTAATACATCAAGAGCCAGCAGTACTGTTTTCATGGCCCTCTGCAGCTGGCTGCCATGCTAACAGCCAGCAAACGGGTTCCTCTGCTGTGGGCTGCAGGATCAGCTTAACCCTCCTGACTTCTCTGCTGAAGGGGAAAGCTGTGTCGTGTTACCAACCCAAAAGAAATGACAGCAAAATGTGAGAGGGGCAGAATCTCATTGGGAAGGCAACATCACTTGTTCCCAACTGCTTTTTGGGAGGAGTCACTAAAGTAGCACACTGGTCTCACACCGGGTAATGATACAGCATCATCCTGCCAGCCTGCGGACAGGCACCCAGCCTTGCTCTGCATCAGGAAAACAGCACTGTATTGGTACCCAGAAATAAATGCATGGTACTGCTGGGGCTTCCCCCCTGCATGGTCTCCAGCCAAACTCTTTGTGGTGGTTTGGCTTTCTTATAAGAAGAAAGGAAAGAGAGCGAAGGCCTCTCCTCCTTTCTTCTTATAATCTGGCTTACATAAAAATCGTAGGGAATACTGGGTAAATCTGGACCCTTCCTTGGTTACAAACTGGTCACCAAGGAAGGCCTAGCCCAAACCACCACACTCTTGCCTTCTCCAAGGGCTCTTCTCATTCTTGGATTCTCATCCAGTTTGTGTTGCAACATTCAGAAGTACGGCTCTAGTTGGGTCTTCTGAGTAAAGCAACCCTTCTCTCTTACACCATACATGCACGTGCCTAAACAGCTTTTGAATCTGTTCACCATATTTTAACATAATTTGATAAGGAAAAAAAAGTAAAGTAAAAGCCTTGAAGCCTACAGAAGTCTTGGAAAGACAGAAATAGCAAATAAAGACCTTGCCATCAACCTTATGGCAGAACAGGTTGATAAACAGGGCCTTTGTGCTACAGAAAGGACAATGTAAGTGAGGCTATGGCAATGAGCAGGTTTCTCTGCATGCAGCATGGTCTCCCCAAGATGTTCTCAATGTCTAGGTGCCCTCTGAGTATTTGAATCACGAGCCTTCTCTCTGATTTCCTTCCATGATAAGGCTTTCAATAACTAACTGCATATACAACAAAGTAAATATTCAACCAACTCTGAGCTAGATTGCAGATCAAATATCTTTACATCTTTCTTCTTTCCCTTTTAAAAGCAAAAATCCACACATGCAGCCTGCAGGGGAAAAGATCGCTCACTTAGCACTTCCCTCAGATCATCAGATAAATAAGCAGCTCCCAGGTTTGTACCTGGCAAAAGACTAGATGAGGCAGCTGCTGCACTGCATATCATGGTAATGTGATGGGAAAGAGCCAGATGCCTGTTAAAGTCTGGCTTCTCTTCTGCACATGCTCTGTTCTCCACATTGGTGCACTGGTGTCCCAGCATGGGCTGCCCAAGCTGTCTCTGACAAGGAGAGGAGGTGGGTTCCATCTCCTGTGTCCCTGGGAAGACCAGCCAGAGGCCAATGTCAACCTGTTTCTGCAAACCACCAGGGTTTGTTGGAAGCCCCTTCTGCTGGGCAAGGCAGTGGCTTTTGGTAAGAAGGGGTAAACTCTCCTTCCCCAACTACTGGAGTCATTTCACCTAAGGAGGGACACAGTCCCTCGTGTAAAACATCTGCATGCAGAACAGCAAAGAAATCATAACTTCATCGGTGTCCCCACCCTGAGCAAAATGATACCCAGCACACTCTGCAAAGTGCTTTGGAACTGCTGGAAGGTTACTTTACTTTTCCCCAGATGAGAAAACTTCTATTTGTAAGAGTGAGCAACCCGGATCCACGAATGGCAGATGTTTGGTGCTAAGCAGTGCTGCTCTATTTTGAGCAGTGCTTTGTCACAAGTAGCAAAAGTCTTAAAGCTTAAAGAACAAAGTCTTAAAGCTTCTCATCTGTGAAGAGTTGAAACTTGAGAGACAGAGAAAAAAACAAAAATTAACCACATGCTGCTTAAGCATAGGTTTGGCTGCCCACCGAGTGTGAGTGTGGTGACTGTACTCTGGTGGAGTAACACAGCCCGCAGCTGGGTCTCACCAGCAGCTTGGCATCTCCTCTGGTAACACCAGGTCACTGAAAAACTTCCCCATGGGACAAGTATCAAGTGACCATCACTTACCCCAAATGTTTTATCAGGCGGGAGCTCATATCATAAAATTTCATAGAATCATTAAGGTTGGAAAAGATTGCTAAGCTTTCAAGTGAATTGTGCATCTGTATTCACACTAGTTGCACTGCTACCTTACTGTTGGACCCACATGGATAAGGGCTCCCTAAAAGGGCTTTCATTGTTACTTGCAGTAACAATTGTGTTGCAAATCAACTGGCAGCACCTAAAACCTGAAGTTTTCCTCTTTACCTTCAGTTTACAGGCAAACAGCAGAAACTGGCTGCCTTTCCTGTCCCACTCCATACCTTTCCTGCTTTCCACTGCTGCATGCTAGGGAGAAGGGAAAGGGCAGCCAATGTTCTTTCACAGGTGCTCCTCCATGAACCCCTTGGGAAGGAGCCTCCATTTACACACCAGATGCAAGTGTTCCCTTACCTGTGTTGCTCCCCAGGCTGAAGAGCTGCCCTCCTTCACAGTCACAAGGAGTTTCATGCCTTGGTATCAGTGGAGCACATCGAAGCAGCAGCATTGCACGGCCCTCACCTCGGCACAAAGAGAGGGCAGAAAACGGCCCTAGCTCAGCCACCAGGGAGCTCCCCACTTACAAGGGCTGACCAGAGCAGCTCCTGCAGCCCACCATGCTCTTAAGACAAGCTGTACTGGAAATCTATTAAGCACAGCTCCAGTTACTGACAGTGCAAGCCAAGGCACAGGGGATCGCAGCACGTGCGAAGGGAAAGGGAGATCAATGGCATCTTTGATAGATGAGTGAATCCAAGCAGAGCGAGGGACTTAAAGATTTCAGAGAGGCTTTCTGAAGGCACTGAATAGGTCCCTTGAAGGCTGCATCGCACGATGAACTGTGAACTAGGCTCCACTGAATCCCAGCCACGCTGCTGGGAATGGCCTGTGCTCGACCCCACAACACGGCCACTGCCGGGCAGGCGGCTGAGCTCGGCAGATGCCGTCTGGGGACAGGCGGGCTCTGACGCAGCGGGGATTTAGAACATCTAGAGCTTTGCAGAGCATAAGCTGCACCCTTACATCCACCTGCTAAAAACGCCCTGGCAGCTGCTAGCAGCCAGTGCAGCAAGGGCAGGCACAGCCTAGGAAACCCTCTCTTTCCCCCTCCAGGCCTCTGCAACTCCCAGCACAAGCAGTCACGCAAATTACAAGAGGAAAATCCGATCTGCAGCATTACTTCATTACTTAACTTTGGTTCAGCTCCTGCCATGCCATTACATGCAAAACATGCCTGTAATTCTGCATTGACTTCTCCACACATAAAGACAGCCCTGGTTGCTTGGCCACTAACAGGCATTCCCTTTAAATTCTACACACACTACCCTCTCTCCACATCCAAATAACCACAAAATGCAGCTCTTAACGTCCAGATAGCACCATTGTATGTGTCATGTCCAACGTACAGCGGAGGACTGAGGCAAGGAGGAGCCTGGTGCAACCTTCCTGGAACCACAGCAGTGTTGAGGTTGCTTCCAGTGCTAAGCATGATACAGGTGGGGTGGCTTTCCACCCAGATCTCCAGCACTGTCCTCCCTCCCCCTGAGATAGCTGAGGGTGCTGCTTCTGTGAGAAATCGGAGGTCGGGCTTGACTGCCAAGAGAGGAAGAAACTGCACGCGGCAGAGAAGGAGAGCCGGGAGGAAAACAGCACACCAACCTCTCCAAACTCTGCCCTGGGCTTCTCTTGCATTGCCTTGAACCAGTTCTTTCTCTGTGACTCATCTCACTTTTCTCCTTTATCTGCCCTTTTTTATTCCAAACTTGTTAAGAGAAAGCAGGTCTAGGCATTCTTACAAAGTACAGCAACACGGAAGCCCTTATCTCAGCAGGGTTGCAGGGCCATTTCTGTAGCAGCCAGGATGTTGCCTTGCAGAGGCATTACAGCCCCACGGGAGAAGCAGCACTCCCTGCTCCCAGCCTCCCTGCCCACAAGCTGGGTGATGCCTGCACTGGGAGACGCTTCTTCTCCAGGGCAGAGATGAGTGTTTAATGCCAAGGCAAACGTCCATCCCAGTTTGCTTGGTGGTTTCATGCTCTGAGCACCACATCCTCTCCCCAGCTTCTGGATGGTTGAAAATGTGGCAGCTGTGGCAACTGTCTGCACTAGGTTGCTTTGGGTGGTAAGGACAAACACTGAGGTGAGGGAAGCCTCTTCCCACTTCCATAGGCTGTCATGGGACCAACACCCACAGATGTGCTATTTTAGTCATAGGTGGACCCACAGCTGGGGCAAGATGCACCAGGGGCCACACATCATCTGGGACACAACCATCCCAATCGCAGCAGGCTACGTCAAGATGTCTGGCATGTGAACTCGCTGGAGCAAATCAAATCATCGCGCTGTGCTGGCAAGGCCAAATCAAAACAGTGTCAGCACTCCTGCTAGAGAATTACTTAAGAGGTTGGATAATAGTTCCCCCACCTAGAAAGAAACACGGTATGAGTGGGAATGCACAGCAGAGCAAAGGGATGACAACGCTAGGGAAACATCCTTGGATGAAAAACCTGGGTACAAATAAAGAAAATACCAGCAACTTTTAAAATCCCTTCCTTCCTCTTTCAAAACCCATAAAAATTTACCTGGGGGTGGGGGGAGGGCAGAAGGAGAGGAGGAAGGGGGGACACAGGGTGGATCAACAAAACTGAACTAAAGAATCAAGTTACCAAAAGTATAGATGTGTCTGGTACTTTATGATCCAACTTACATGAGGAGCAGCAAAGGCAGAAAACTACCTTCAGCTGCATGAGGGAAAAAATTGCCAGCAAGAGGAGTGAGGCCCTCTGCTTGGCACAAGTGAGGCCACAACTGGATCCAATACTGAGTCCAGTTCTGGGTTCCCCAGTACAAAAGAGACACGAACATACTGAAGAGAATCCAGTGAAGGGCCACAAGGATCATTAAGGGTCTGGAGCATCTCTCCTATGAATAAAGGCTGAGAGAGCTGGAAATGTCCAGCCTGGAGAAGTGTAGGCTCAAGGGGCACCTCATCAATGTGTGTACATACCTGAGAGAGGGCACAAAGAGAAGGGAGCCAGGCTCTTTCCAGTGGTGCCCACTGACAGGACCAGAGGCAATGGGCACACACTGAAACACAGGAGGTTCCCTCTTGATATCAGGAAACACTTACTCACTGTGGAGGCAACCAAGCACTGGAATAGGTTGCCCAGTAAGACCATGTAGTCTCCATCCTTGGGGATATTAAAAAGCCAACTGGACATATTCCTGGGCAACCAGCTCCAGGTGGCCCTGCTTGAGCAGGGGATTGGACCAGATGACCTCCAGAGGTCCTGCCAGCCTCAGCCATCCCATAACTTCACATAGGAAGCAGTAGACAGACACCGTTTTCTTTTTCGTCACGGTTTACACAAGTACAGCAAAACCAAGAGAACAGGTCACAGATTTTTCTACATCCAAGGAGTCAGGTCAATCCCTGGGCTGAGAGCATACAGGACAGAGGAGCAGAAGGGACCTTGTGTGGCACTGCTGGTCCCTTGCTCTTGCCACATTCATCCTGTGGACCAAGAAGCTCCCTGTTAATCCCACCTAGGTTGCCACTGCGTGCTGTGATGAATACCATCAAACCTGGTAGGGGCAGAAACTGGCCTCAGGCATTAGTCACCTGCACACCAGCACTGACACTTGCACAAGCAGGACAACTACCTGCACCCCTGACGCTCTTGTGACACAACCGTAACAGCCACTTAACACAGGCACTGCCAGAGAACACTAGATCCAGGACAGAAACTGCAGATAAAGCCTCTCAGGCAGCAGCTCCAGCGCCAGGTATTTATTGCTGAGCCCCACCTACCCAACAAAGCCAGGTGACACACACGAGACATGCTGATGCTTGCTGCACTCGCTCTACTAACCAACTGCAAACTTCACCCAAACCCCTCTGTACCCTGAGGTGATCCTCCCCACACCCCCTCTGAGCTACCCAGCCCACTCAGGTGAGGTCTGCAGAGGCACAGTTGGGCAGAAAGAGCTCCCCACAATTTTGAAGAGCTGCTGTAGAACAGCCAACAGTGCTGGGCCCTTCCAGGGCAAAACAGGCACACAGAACTTCAGATGAGGCATGGTTCCTTCCTCGTGTGTAGTTTTGGGACAGCATGAAGTTCCTTGTCTCCAAAAGTACACCTAAAGAGCCTCAAGTGTTTGCATCCACTAAGGATCACACATTGCACTTCTCAGCATTAGTTTCTGCATGCTGACCAGCAACAGCAGTAGCTGTTTCTCCTTCCCAAATTGTTCCTGTCCCTTGGAAAAAGGGTGACAGGGTCCATGTTCACACTGTACCCATGTGCTGCTCAAGACCTGCTGTCATCACCTGTAAACCTGAAGCCACCAGCTTCCCCTACACACCACAGTGGGACTGCTTTGTTTCAGGTATGAGCAGAACTGCACTGCGCTGTGCATGTCTGAATCATGCTAAATATCTCCTGCAACACACCAAATGGGTTTAATTCACAGAACGATGCTTTTTTTTTTTTTGACTTATCACATTTAGCTTCCATTAAGGGAGGTAATAAACCCTTTTATCATGTGCATTATAAACACTAGGAAGCAAATACCCCAGCAGAGGGTAACTTTCTTCTGCCTCCAGAGATCTCATGTGAGACAAACTATATGTATCGCTAAAAGCCAAAGAGAGCAATATTCAAAATAGACTTTTTCATGCCCTCCTCCTCTCATACACTATCGTTTCAATGCTGTTAAAAGCATTAAACAACACTCCTCTTTAAAAGCCAGGTCGATCCTTCCAACCTTTAAGCCCATCTATTCAAAATGCCAAGTTATTACACATAACTGTCAGGTCAGATGCACCCAATGAGTAATATTTTTACAGACTTTTTTTTTAAACAGTATCTTTAGCTTCCAGAGTACAGGCCCTCTAAGGCTGGTTGCCTTTCCTTCTGCATCTGGCAGTATGTGCCAGCACTTTGCATGCTCACAATAGGCTGAGAGGTCAGATCTTTCCTCACATACAATGTTAATTTACCAGTGTGTTTGTTTTCTCAGCGTAGCAGTTACCTCTGTTGCCTTCCTTATTCCCGGAGAGTGTACACATCCCACAACCCACCATAACATCACAACAGCACTCACACCATCCATGTCACACCAGAGAGGCAGGATTACCCCTCAGTTATTCATGTTTGAGGGCAATGCCCTGATAAAGCAAATATGAAGCAAGCCAGGTGGGGAAGGAAGGAAATTGCTATACCTATATATTTATAGAGACAGAAGCGGATAACCCAGCTCATTTTGGAGTTGCCATTCTGGAGACAGAACAGACCTGGAGTGAGGCAAACAGATGCCAGAAGGGACTGACTATTTCAAACAGACCAAGCACGTCCCCTTCCTTCGCTGCTATACACCCTTCTCAGGGACTGCTGATGTTATGCAAACCTGATACAAGCTCACAGGATAGAAGTGCTCAACAGCAGCACCAGGCTCTATAAATAAAGTAGCCAGCAAAGCCCTAACTCTTACTACAACACAGCCTCTGTTTAAATTTGCATACTGGTAACAGCTTTTGGAGAGAAAAATCTAAATAGCAAGTCTAGTCAGAAACTAAAATGCATTGATAGCGAGCCACTCACACCTGTAAAAGAGCTGACCACATCTACTTTTCATGAGAAAAAAAACTACCTAAGAAAGGTCAATAGATGCTCTTGAAGGTCTGACTGTTGAAAGATTTAAGCCCTTCAACTCATTAGCATTATGCCTCAGAATATCTGAATAAACGGAACTCTTGCTTTCTGCCTGAACACTATTTAGGTTGGGGGCATCATCTTGTGTAAAAGGATTTGTAAAGGAGGTTTCTTTTAGAGAAGTTCTTACCATTTAAGCCAGTTACCCTCTCTGTTACTGAGAATGACCCTGAAAAGGGCTGGGGGTAGCAGGGAGGTTGAATGTGGAATCAGGTCTCTTGGCATCACCTTGGCTTTTTCTGCTGCTGCTGCTATGTCGTAGCCTGTTATGTTTGCAGAAAATACTAGTAACTGCAAGCTTTATAAAGGTAAAACTTCATCCCAGGGCACAGATTCTCCCACTTACACAAGCTAAACAAGTCAGATGCACTAAGTGACCCTGAAATGCCTTCTGCTCCTTAGCATATTATTTCACTGTCAACTTAACCTATTTACATTTTTAGTTTTAACCCTAAATGTGTCCAAGTGCAGCTGAAGCATTTTGATTGTTACTCTGGGCACATGGTAGTATTTCATAGATAATTAAAAATTTAGAATGCAATGAATCTCTGTTCTGAAGACTGATGTTCAGATTTCTTATTCCTGACTGAATTAAAAAAACCCTGCAGGTAGAAGCAGTACAGCAGAGCTGTCTATCACTGCACAGCAGACCAATGGTCACTGTGCTGTGCTTCACAGCAGCTCCAGACTCTATCCCGGCACGGGAACAGAGCAGAGATTCTTCACAGCGAGAGTGCCAGGAGAGACCCAATGAGTCACAGGAGCCAGCACGGGCAAGAGAGCAGCTGCAGCACAAACAAGTAGCTCAGATTTCATCAAATCAAAGGCAGTAAAGAGCCAAAAGACTTTCTAATATTTACTACAATAATTTGCTATCGGAGGGGAGAGGGGGGACATCTGAGTCTTTTCTGACTGCATCTGCTAACAGAACCAGGCATTCTTCAGGGATTACAGGAAAATACAAAAATCACAACAATACAATCCATAATCTGCTTCCACTCAAACATTAACCAGGAACTACGACAACCACTGTTTCATTTGCATTAAGCCATCAGCTAAAGCCTATCCTCCCCCAGGGGGAAAGCCCCACAGAAATACAATGTTTCTGCAAGTCATTTTCATAATCTGCCTATTAGAGATGAGACCTTAAAACCCCTGCTGCAAACTCACAACTCATTAATCTACCCCCCCATTTTATTAAACTTTTCTTCAACTGAGTAGCAGTGCTTGACCCTCAGATTATGGCTACAGCAAATTCAGCTGCATCAAATCTGAAAGGGAAACAGCTTAATTTGTCTTAACGGCAGTTTAGGTGCAGAGGCTAAAATTAGTAGACTTCAATTAAAACCTTTAAAACAAAGAATCTTTCCTTTCCTTTGATATTTCCAGCAAGTGAACTATGAAGTACTGGTAAACACTGTGCAAACTGTGAATTCAGCTAAAGCAAACATGTACTTATTTCTCCAATACAGAATCTTCTACAAAGCAGAAGCTGACTGCAGAGCCTTACATGAGAGACACACAGGCTGCTGCTTTTATTCCATTGAATTTGGAAAGCTTATAGAAGAAGAGCAGGTTAAATCTACCACAAACCAAAAGTACACAAAATACGCAGAGACTGTCCATACTTAATCACTATTTTAGCATCCAAAGAGTGCAGAAGCTCTGAGAAAAGTACCAAGTTATTCTCCAGTTTGATACCACAAGAAGTTTTGTCCCCAGTGGTGGTTTGACAGGGCTGACAGTCAAGACCTGTAACACTGGAGCTGGGCTGCTCAGCACCCTCTGACATGAAGGGCTGGCCCTCCAGCCTCTTCCAGTGGCTCAACCGTCACTGGTCCAACAAAAGCCAAACTTTGCAACACGTTTGGTCATCCTTGTTTTAAAACGTTACTTAAACGTGCAAGTGGCTTCTAAGTCCATAACCACATTTAGTTCTAAATTAGTCTTAAAACTCCTCCTGTATGCTCATGCTCCCAGCTTATTAATCCCTCCTGACAGCGAATAAACCTGCTGCTAACTTACTTGTCAATATAAAAACCAGCTGCCCTCTTTTCTCTCACCTTCGAAGGCCCACAGTTAAAGAAAATTAAACACATAGGCTTGAAGCTACACCATATATTTGTAAATAAAATAATTTGACAGAACAAAATTACAAAGTACGAAATGAGCCCTTTCAGGAATTCTTAACTACAACAGAAGTCAATGTTAAGTCCATCTTGTAAAGTTTTAAACAAGTATTACTGAGGAAAAAGAGTATTACCATAAAACACCTTTTTTTAATGCTTTTTAAGAAAGCTCTAACCATATACAACAATTTCAGATGAAAAATTCCACACACACTCATTGGTTTGGTTACAGCTTCAGGGATCAGTGCAGCACAGTGCAAGTTTCATTCACAGATAAAAATATATCTGAAGTAGGTACAAGTACATTCTCAAAAAATACAGGATGTGATCTAAATCTCAGCAACTCTTTTCTCACCCCTAAAAGGTGCTGAAGATAAGCATAAGGTATGGAAACAAAGGGGAAAGTAAACAAGGAGATGGACTCATTAACAAGACAAGTTAATATTTGACAGCTTAAGAAAGAGGAAACAATTGCATCAGGAAGAAAATGATTGTTAGTCATTAGAAGGTATGTACAAGGGAGGTTTGTACTTTGATTCTCTAGAAAAACTGAAGCTGACAAGTCTCCACTCCTGAAATAGAAATATCGAGAGGTACAAAAAGTAAGCACTATTAACTCAAAGTGCATTCTCAGAATAGCCCATTTTTCCCTGCTGCAGGTCACCATTCCCCCATCTTTCAAGAAAAAAGTATGCATATTTCAGCTAGCCTTTCAATACATACAATCTAGCAATTTTACAGAATCTTCCTGGTCCCAAGTCTGCATCAGAAAGTGTTTTCCCCTTTGTTTATTTATTTCCAAGTAGAACAAATACTCTTCAGTGCTTTTATAAAAAGCCTTATTTTTAGAAATTGTCTAAGCTAGAAATATTAATGCAATTTTCACCTGAAGCAATGTCTTGCAAACTATGAATGTAGAGTGCCTCTCTAAAGATGCTAAGTGCATCTTTAGCCACCAGAAATCTCATGGAGGGGTACAGCTTTGAAGTGCTCTGCTAATTTCTATTTAAAAATATGACTGACACTTTCAGCGTACAGAATGGGAGACTAGTGCAACATGCAGCATTGATTGTTTATTCAATAAATACTTAACCCAATTATTGCCAACCAAGGCAAACAGTGCAGAAATTGTCATTCAGAGATACAAAAGTTTAACATTTTTTTGTATAAAGTCAGTTGCTATTATATTCAGACAACTATTTCAAAGAGGTCTTTCTGCTTCAAAATTGATGCTATCAGTATAAAAATACAGAAACATATATTTGGGGGTTTAACGTGTCTTTACAAGTCTAACTTTTACATTTATATGGGAACATGATGCTTCGGTACTCAAGAAATAAAAACGAATACTATGATAGAGACATTTTCTGCACTGATGATTCCATTACAGTCCTTAAATACATCTTTCTTGGTCCTGGGTATACATTTAGAATGAAATAACTTGCATCTCACATTTATCCTGAGGTCAGCTGTGTAAAAAGGAAAGCCAGTTTTATAAGGATACTTGCAGACTTTTTGTTGAAAATATGAGGTTATTTTTAAATGAGCCAATAAAATTCCTGGGGAGAAAAACGCAATCTTCTCACTAACGTTTTAAGAAAAAAATCTAGGGTCATTTTTGGGAATTATTTCCAAAAATATACAGGCTATCACATCCAAACACTGTATCACCAAACTAAAATTCCAGTATGCATTTGCCAAATTTGAAACGTAGTAACTGTTCTGAAAAGAAAACGTGTAAATCCCCACAAAGAGTCTCCCTAAGCTTCTCATCTCAAGACCCTGACCCACAACACAACTTCTGCAAGGAGAACCCTGCTGAAGCCTGTGGGAACCTGCAGAGTCTTCAGGTCTGCCTGCACAGGTGAGGACATGTGATTTGGGTCTCCATCGCCCACCACGAGGTACAGTTATGACCTTATCAAAGCTCCACTTTGAACACAGCAGTTATTTTCAATAGCACCAACAATCTCTCAGATACCAGCACTAGGCGACATAAAATAGGTTTGTTTCTTCCTGAATCAGCACAATTGATACAAGGCACTGCTTGGCATAGGAAGTCATAAGAGCAAAACAAGAGTATCCAAGTTTTGTGACATTTAGGTTTGTAAATTACATCACCTTTCAACTTATTATATCCCATGGCAAGAAAAACAACATAGTCTAAAGGATTAACAAAAACATCACCATCCCATGCATGCTCACAGTTTTCCTTCCCATATCCAAAAAACCTCCACATAACATATCAATATGAAACATTAGAAAGTATGGGTTGTTAAATTAAGAAAGTACATTTTATTCTCCGGTCTTCCACAAAAGCCTAACCTAGACACAACTCAAGTATATGAGGTTGGAAAATATTCTGATAACATTTGCACCAGTCTATCCCTGCAGAGGAGAAAAAACCAACTATTGTCTAGAGAATTCATAGATTGAGGCACATTGCAATTGAAGATATTCAGGCATATTTTATGGCTAGAACAGGATTTTTCTGAGGAACCTCACTACAGACTCCCCCAAAAGCAGCTCCATATGGTTTGAAACAACTTGCAACACTTGGAAAAAAACGTTTTGTCCTTAATCGCTACTGTCTTCATCATCATCATCATCAGATACATCGTTTAAAGATGACTTAGGTGACTGGCTGTAGGAGTCTGATCTAGCAGACTGACATGCAGTCATCTCCCCGGTAGAAAGAAGATCATAGCAGAAGTCGCAGATTCTCACTGGCTTGGAAGACTGGCTCGGGAGAAGAAACCTCTTTTCAGAGCAAGGCCCACACACAACAAAGCCACACTTGCGACAGTGATGACGACGGTTGACGGGCGTAAATTTTGCTTTCTGACAGCGCATGCACACCGTGGCTTCCGAGTCCGGTACCCAGACAGCTGCATGTTCATTGCTAGGAGTCTTCCCACTTTTGGAAAGCAAATCAGAAACACACTTATTTATGTGATTCATCCACTCAGATTTCTCTGTAGCAGTGGCAGCGTAAACCGCAAAAGACTTCGTGGGAGTCTTGATGAGCCACCCGTTCCGTAAGTCTCCCTCATCCTGGATGGAATCAATAGTGACGTTTTCCAGTGGGATTATGTGCTGCTTATTGTATTTCTTCTTCTGGATGACAATGTTACCATAAACAAGAATGTCATTGAACAGAAAGAACTGCCTTGCTTTGGGCTTCTTCCTACACAGCTTTGTTAGTACTCCCTCTCCAATGAGAACACGACCAGGAATAGTCAGAGGTTGACCAGCTGCTCCAAAGCAGTTTTCCACTATACTTATTCTTCTAGTATTTGCCTCACTGTTTGCCAAGCGATCCACCATCTTTCACAAGTATCCTAAAATTAGAAAAAAGTCTGTTATTAGAACAGGACTGATTCAACAGCAAGCAGCCTTCCCCAAGGAAGGTACCAACCCCGCATTTCTCAAAATATCTAACAGCATCCGCTGGCTCAGAGGAATCGACTTGGGCTAGATCTAAATAAGTGTTAACACCTAAGAATTTTTAGCAACCAATTAGTCTTTTTTCCAAAAGCAAAAATGTTCCATGCAGCTGACAGCTATCTTTATCACACAGACAGCACCTACGGCACCGCCTCTGAAAGCCTCTGGCAACAAACCAGTTCCTCTCTAGTAAGGCTACTGCATCCTGGTTTAATGCTCATATTTCTCTGCATATCCTCCTATACCTACTCTCCAGACAGCAACAAGAAGTATCATCCATCATTCCAAATTCTAATGCTGCAGAAACATCAACTTAACTGAGCAACCTGAAGACCCACGTTAATTTTAACACAACAAACAAATTACTTAATTGACGTTGACATAGGAAATCACACTCCCCAAGCTCAGTACTGTTCTTTTTTTCCAGTATGTAAACCTCAAATCATGGGCCAAACTCCCGAATCTACCTTCTAGAAACATTTTGTACAGGCCACAACTTGCACCCCCCCACCTGCTTTCACAGCAAACTCTGGAGCCAGGAGCAGGGAGTGAGTCATGCCTGGTGGCTCACCACCCGCCTGCTGCTGCCCTGTTTTTGCAGGAGCCCCACAGTGCCTCCCTTCTCACCTACTCAAACCACATCTGCATCTGTCACACTCAGGCAATGTACACAGGCAGACCTACTCAGAGGACAAGCCACACAGCTCACAACTGCTCTTGAGAAAGACTAGGTGACCTGCACCAGCCCAAAGTTTAGAAAAGAAGACTTCATATTTCACGAAGTGCTAATGAATTGAAGAGTACATATGTTCCAATTAGGGATTAAAACCCCACCTTGTCATTCCCCAAGTAGCAAATAAGATTTTCTCTTGTAAGGGTGAGATATCTAAGGCATCCAACAGTGAAGTAAAAATAAGAAGTCACTATAGTGATTCATACCTTGGCAAATCACTCTTTGGCCTATCTTTTACCCTAGAGTTTCCCAGGCAGAAGTCTGCAGAGGAAACTCTTGCCAGTCTGACCCAGATCCGCTCCCCCCAAACTCCTTGTGATACAGCCAGGAACCTGAACTGTGTGCTTGGTGGAGAGCAGCAAGGCATCTGGCAGAGGCAAGTAGTATGGACAGATGTTTGTCCCAGCATGCAAAAGACACTCTCCAGTGCCATCCACAGGGCTGATGCTCACAACACCCTTTGCTACAAGCACCACTTTGGACAGGTCTGAAGGAGAGCTGAGCAGCAAATACTCCGTTCCCTACTTCCTGCACATCACAACACGATCCCCGTTTGGGAAGTCCTCTACATTACCTACCTTTTCTTTTAGATCTACATTGCCTGACATTAATATAGCATCAGCCTACAACAGAGAGGAAACTGGGCTGAAACAAGGCTCAGACTTGATGCTGCTCAAACTCCCTTGCTCTGCCGCAACCTGATCCAATCAACTTTCTTCCTATGTATCAAAGCACAGATACTTCCTTACAAAATAGGGATGAAACCTCTCATCAGGCCTCATCTAAATAAGTATGTTACTGTGATTATGCAAATCCACATGCCCAATGTTAAGTATGGTCATCGTAAGTTACTGCTTTAAAGGTTTAATTATTTTTACACTAAAAGAGTTTGACAAGTGAGCTTGCACAGATATAACTATCTTTTTTAAGCCCTGCACACAACATCATCTTGTATCAAAGTCTGACACTGAAGAGAGAAGAATCTCTAAAAGTCATTTCTCAGCACTATTTTTGAACTTTCTTTACATGCCTTACAGCTTTAGTTACAATATGTGAATACTGTGTTAACTAGTTTTATGGTTAGGGGAATTACAAAGCTACCGATTCCAAAAGTATTTTGATCTGCAGAAAGTGAAGACAAAACAAAAACTGCCAAGCAGAAAGTAATAAGAAGAGAAGGCAAAAGATAAACTAGCAGCCTTTTTAGGTGTACTTGCTATACTCCTAGTTTTCAAAATCAAATTCAGGTGCCTGACTGCTGAAGCCCAGGACTTCAAATGAGAGTTAATTGCCATTAACTGTCAGGTAAACATGCCCATCTAACAACATACTAGCAATAAACAGCCTTTGCAAGTGTCAAAGCTGAACCAACAGCCCTTCAAACTTAGAAAGCAAAGAGTCAGTCACAGGGTTAGTCTAAAGTTATTTAGTAATCCCATGTTCCCTGTAAAGTGCAGAAGGACATCAGTCAGAGTGCAAAGAGGACAGACCAGAAGAATACACTTTCTGCAGGTACAAAGCAATATACACTACTTCTAAACGTACCCTTTCATACAAGTTATCTACAAATTACAGCAAGTTGAATGTTTTTGGTAGTGCACAAGGGGGAACACCACCCCTGCCCCACCCCTCCCAAAAGAAAACCACAGCCATACCAATGAGTTTCAGCGAAGAGAGCTCTTGGTGTGAAATTACAGCAACCTGTAGGAAGCAGTTGCTGCTCCACAGCTCTAACTCAGTCATTCTGCACTCCTTGCCAATAATCTGCAAACTCAGTCCAAGGTCACCACAAAAGCTTTCAAAATACAAGCCACTGGGAGAAGAAAACAGGGGAGAAAAAGCTAAAAGGTTTTAATTAACTGTTCCCTAGGAGGACCTAAGAGAAAACAACTCTAACCAAGATTGTTTAATAATCATCATGGCTTGAAACCAAGACGGATGACTCCAGAATTTGTGCTGAAGGCTGTACTTTGAGCTTGTTGTGAAAATAATCACTTGCTGGACTTAAAGCAAGAATCCAGGGCAAGTTAAGGACTATTAAGGAAGACAAGATAATCGCATGTCTTCCAAACTGAAACTTTTTGCTATAATATTTAACATTGTCAGCAGCCAGCCTCAATTAAGGCAGTAAATGCCACAGACTGCTGATGGATACTGATTCCACTTTTCCAGGGCATGAATTGTATTTTCCCACACTAACAGATAAGACCTTTTAAAATAAGCACTCTGCCTTTCTTCTCATAAGTCTTTAAAGAATCAAAAATTAAAAATCCATCTGAAATCCTATGCAGGCTAATGTTCATTCATCTTCACTAGGTTTTTCTGAGAAAGAAAGTTCAGAAATGGATACAAAACCACCCAAAACGCATCATGGCTACAAGTAAGAATGAAACATGGAAAAAATAGACCAGAAATACAAAAGAGAAGCCATCTCTAAGCCACAAAAGCTAAAGTTAGGAGAAATGCACCTCTTCCTCTCAAGAGCACCCTGATCAAAAAGATACTAAATTAAAATTGTCTGGACACACAAAGAACTTTTAATCCCAAAATGTCACAGTCCAAAAGCAAAGTTATCAACTACCAGTATTTAAAGACTACATTAATCTTGTCTTAAAGCATATTTAAGATATATTGTAAGAGATAACAGATCATACCCTGGAACTGGGTAGCAATACCCTCCTCTCTTCCAGCTAAGATTTTCTTCTGAAGCTGTTGGCCACCATAAGCAGCAAATACTGGATTACTGTCTTCAAGATGCAGGATCTCAAGAGCTGATCAAACAAAGCAATTCCTAAGTGACAGCAAATTGCTGAAAACATGCCCCATCCTTCCCTAACCAGTGAAGGATAAACCAGAGCCATGAGCTTCGAAATAAGGTTAGACAACTCCACTTAAGGGACAGCATCTTACACATAGTCTCAGTTTACGGGTGCTATGTAGTCAAAAACCTCAAACCTATTGTTCAGACCTTTATCACATTTGATTCCAGTTTCACACATCTGGCATTTGAATTCCCAAAGGTCCCCAGGCCCTTATGCAAGGGCGACTCCATTTGTGATGGACTGATAGTGTTCACAGACATCAGATTCAGTTTTTGTGTCCAGACTGCAGTGTAGTACTAGCTTCTAGACATAACATTGCAAAAAAAAAAAAATCACTTTGTAAGAAAAATTAGCTACATAGAGAAATAAATGTCAACTATCAGAATGCTGCAATACCTTCAGTTTGCCCTCCTCACACACACACTCTCAGTAAGTACATTTCATGATGAAAATGCTGGGCAAAGGCTTTCATCTCCACAGCATAATATGCTATTTAAAGGTGACAAAATATCTCATGACACAAAAAGCCCTAATTCCACTACAACACACAGAATTGTGTTTTACACTAAGTTATTTCTACTTTTATTCAAAAGAAGCTTCTACAGAAAGAACAGTTCTGTTACCAAGATATCAAGATCATCTTGCTCCCATTTCACTCCAGTTTTACACTTGTATCTTGTTGGTGAGAATGGTCACCTTCAAAGTGAGCAAACAGATGCCACTGAAACCTCTAAGAAGAACTAACAAGTTACCTACTTACCTAAAACAGAATCCATGTTGAGGAAATCACATATTTACTACAGTTATTAACTGTCTATACTACTGCAGCAGGAAAACAATTCTGTTAGAGTTGCTGTGCACTGACAAGTCATGTTCCACATAATCCTTTCTTTCTGCCACTGTATCCTGGTGATGATACCAGGATGATGATCTCCCAGGACTGAATGCTTTTTAAGGTCATATTTAAAATAGGAGAAGGTTTATTTTATATGCTAGTTCTGCTCTTGATAGAGGCCAGACTAAACTGCACAGAAGAATAGCTGCAGCTGAAGATAGACATAAGGAAGCAAGTAAAAACAACACGAACCTGACTGACAGTTCCATCTAACTCAATACTGACAGAAAACTTTTCTTCTGCTACTACTACTTTAGCACTGTAGCAGCTGACATTAGCACCACATAGCAGAACAACAAATAACACAGGTGGTGAAGGGGAGAAATGAGATTTAAAAAGCTATTACGGCACAGTGATGCAGACTGCATACAAACTCAGCACAAAACCATTTCCCCACCCCAGCTCAGGGCGTACTACCATGACTACCAGCATTCCCTTCAGCCTGCAGGAGAGGCACAAAGGGTACGAAGCAGAGGGACACAACCCAAATTCCCAAGTTTTTTCAGCAATAGAGCAGAACCAGCAGTGTTCCATTATTTCTTGTTTGGGCCAGTCTAGTGGACAGTCCCTATGTTACACCACATACATTCAAATTAAAGCATTTTCCTTCTTGCCTAATGATAACATACATGCTTCATAAAAGTTTGTGCTTAGAGTCACTTAATAGAAGGCAAAAGTTAAAGGTTTTATCATGTTTGACTCCACAACTTGAGGGCTCTGAATAAAACAAATTTCAAACAGAAATGCATTTTGCTTTATTATACTTAATCACACAAGTGAAACAAACATGAAAGGTACAGAAGATCAAAAAACCCCAAACTTTTACAAGACAAAACCAAGCAAATTGTAAACCAAAGACAAAGGCTATCTGCTGACCAGGTATCTAATGTACATTAAATGACTGGGTTGTAAGATGACTCATTTTTTGGATCTACAGAGGAAAATATCACACTCTCCCTAAAAAGAGTTCATCAGACAGAATCAGTCACTGGTAGTTATGTGGGAGTTTTTCAGTATCAGGTTTCAAATAATTGTTATAAATTACATTATCACAACAGACTCACACAGCTTTCCTCTCACGCTTTGCTACACAAGAAAGACACTGTGTTTATGCAACTCTAACTGAAATTACAGTTGCATAAACACAAACAATCAAGTTACCCAGAACCAATGTACATCCCTCATTTAAAGCTCTGTCTGAAATGGTAATATCACTACTTTTTGTAGACAAACTTCCAGCTATGAAGGCATCTCAGTATTGTAACACATTATGTTAATCTCTATAAATATTAGATGTATTGCTCTTAAGAGCAACACTTGACTTTTTGCACCACTGCCAAGTAAAACAGTAAATTTCTGAAGTGCAACCTGTTTAAAGATTAAACTTATCTACATCTAATGCTTTGAAAATAGTTTTAATGTAGAAAATTGCTGAACTAAACTCATGCACAGCAGATACTCTAAGTTTTTGATACAAGTCAGAAGAAAAATTAGCATAAAGATTAAATCTTACTTTGGCCTCACTAGGTACACCTCCTACACTTCTTCCTTCAGTACATACAGAGAAGGATGATACCATTGCTTGTCCTGGTTGGCAAAATTACCCTTTCTATTACACTTTCTATGCACTTACATCTGATTAGCTGTAATCAGAATCCAAGCATTCATGCACAAGTCACTTTTTGGTCCTTGTTGCTTTGTATTAAATAGTCAAAAGACAAATTTGTGTATAAAGTTAAGTGAAATTAAAAAAATTTCACCCCCAAAAATATTGAGAGGAGATGCAAACATGACAAATGTTTTCTAAGGGTCCTTATTACTGCTAAAAGCTGACATGACAGTAACAACTAAACACCTGTCCTGTGCTGGAGTTAGCTGTCCTGGATGCTATTTAAAACATAAGACGACTACTGTCACTTATAGAGAAATAAAGCCTTCTAATAACCAATTCTCTAATGCTTCTCTTCACAAAAATATTCCCAAAATTGTAATATTTAATGAACTGTCTTGGCATCACTATCAGCTGGTAAGGATACAGAGGATAACCCTGATAATATCTGGTAGATGCAAGTATAAAGAATGACAAAAAGCTTCATCATAATCCTGAAAAGAAAGAAGAAAAGACAACAGATTAAAGAGATTATATCAAGGTAGTAGGAAATGAGGCATAAGGTTCCTCTGAACTTCAGCATAGCCTTTATCCATATGATCATTTTTTACTAACTTGGTTATTGGCTGCAGCATTCAGAAAGGTACTGACAGTGGTACAGAAATTTTGACTTGATTTACAGACACAAAAAAATTTACCTTTTCCTTAAGGCAATGTAAGCTGTTGACTCTTTGCACCATTTTTCACATCCTTTAATAATAACTGGCATTGGATAAAGTCAAAAAAGCTGCAAGATAGAACACTGGAAAAGACGATGGCAATACCAGGACTGCTTTGGATTACTCTGTGGATGCAAAGATGCTTGCAACATTTTCATCCTAACACTATAAAGAAACACAGTATAAGCATCAACCAGTAGGATACCAGCAGGGAAGTGGAACGATACTGTGGATCTCTCCCAAGTCTCATTTTTATGATTCTAAGTGTAGTGTTTTCTACCTGAATGCAATTTTTTCTTCTCCCCCACTGTGAAGACACAGCTTCCTGCATTGTGCAAGCCTGTGGAGCAATGGCTGCAGTGTGGAGAAACACAGATCAGCTCACTCCCTTACTGGTACATCCAGTACCAACCAGCAGGCTTAACCCTTCATTCATCTCAGCCTGTTAGCTAATGTTCTGGCATCAACCACAGACCTGCAGAAACCACGCTGGAAATATGTTAACAGCAACAACATTACTTCATACTGTGCAACCTGTGAATACTCTGCCCTGCCAATATTTTCGAAATATTTAGATTATTTCTCAGTCCATTTATTCACATCCAAATATATCATGAAAGTAAATCCATGCATTGTCTACTTGGATGTCATCATAAACCTATAATTACTATCACAAACCAGACAGATCTGTTTTGCTTTTTAACTGCTGCAAATGATGTCATAAGTCAAATCCCACTAAAGCTCTTCTTGAAAGTACAATGTAGAAATTCCTGTTTCAACTCCCTGACATCTTACAGTTTAGTAATTCTTTTCATACATCACAGTTAAATTTTAGTATACTCTAATTTCCAACTTACAAGCAGGGATTGCTGTTTCACTTTAATTGACCAGTTGTGTTAGAATTTCTCATAGAATGTAAATGATTCTAAATCCGTAACAAAACCAACAAAAAAACCCCTTATTATCAAACCTGCATGGCAAATGGATCGCTCTTCAAATTTGCAATAGCCATTATCCAACTGAGTTAGGAATGCCTGGAAAGGCCAGTTCCATCTTGGGGATGGAAATCATTTCTATGTAGAACTTTCAAGATAAATGACCTTATATTGCCTAACCCACTCAGAAGCTAGTTTGGGTACAGAAAGCTATTTTTAGCAACAGCCTATCTGTTTAGCCAAACAGCATATGCATTACACAGCAAGAACAGAGCAATGCTGTTTTACTATCCAGGCTACTCTGCTGAACAGCTAACACACTGCCCGAGCTGCTGTATGCAGGCAAACCCATCCAAGTTCTGCACTTCAGTTTCTCAGCTGGAAAAAGAACACCAATTTAACCAGCCTGTAAACAGAAACACTACCTCCCACATTCCCAACAAGTTGTAATGCTAAATAATAATAGAGGACGCACAAAGAAAACAAAGGCATGCGGAAGAGGGCTTCCCACCAGACGTGATGGGCTTGTTTTAGCTTGTTTTAAACCAGCCCTGCACGGATGGTGAGAGGAACCACCCTGGCCGTAATGCCACGTGCAGTAACGCCAGCACCCCTGCTCCAAGCAAGGAACACGTGGCACCCATGAAAGACACAGAGAAATCCAGAACTGCTGAGTCCGAAGCTGTTCCCACTACCTTTTCCTGCTTGGTAGTAACAGAAAGTACGAAAGATGGAAACATAGTCGGTACTAAAGGGTTTGTACCACAGGGAAGTACAAGACCAGGAGGGCTTCAATGCACTCCCCTACACCAATTGGAAGGGGTCGTATTTCTCTTCTGTCCTCAACTGCACTGGAAGAAGTTCCTGAATATCTCTTAGGGGAGAAGAGACCTCACTGCAGAGCTCCAGGAGGAACATTCTTGTAAAAAGGCCAGCTTTTTAATGAAGTCAGCTGCTTATTACCACTGTCAGGCTTCTATTTACAATAAACCATGGTAGCTGATATTGTTTTTGTCTTCTGGCATGACAGAGACAGAGCTGCTGCTGCGAAGAAACACGGAGTTCTCCATTCCACACCTGGCAGTCAAGAGTTGGAGCAAACAAAGCATCTATTTACACTAAATTTTCTCTGTGTCCTTACCCATCTGCAGATAAACTGAGCATTTCCCAAGCACCTACACCGACTTACATGGCTTTGAGTAGCACTTGTGAAACACAGTACTGCCAGCTGAAGTGTTGCCATTTAGATGAGAAAATTCTTAACACTGTTCAAGATGTGAAAGAGGAGGTAGCCAGTACATACATGTGCAAACCAAGTGGCTAGAACTAAAGAAAATATTAAAAGGAAATATTAAAACAAACAAACAAAAAAACCCAAACCACAGTACACAGCCACACAACCCTGAAAACTCGAGTTCTGCACAGGTAAAAAGACAGGCCTGATCCCTCATGAACAGCATTTCAAATCTGACAAACTCATCTGCAAGCAGAGGCAACTGTGGGCATATCAAATACTTGCAGCTGACAGCATACTGAAATGGGGATAAGTAAAAAGGCTGATGTTTTGTATATATAAAACTATCTATTTATAAACTACAGAACACATGTACCCTTCAAAAATTAATCAACAAACAAGTGACTAAATAAGCCCAATATTCAGACCACATCTTTGCTGTCATGGGGAAACACCCTAGTATTTTGAGTTGCCACTTGTATGTATTTAGGAATACTAGCAGTGGTTTAGTTTAACCTCTGATGCTAGCAAACTGCATCTTTCATCTTAATCAAAGCACTGGGAACGTACACCAGAATATGGTTTCAAAACCAGTTTCCACAGATCTTAAGCCCAAAAAAGCTCAAGTTCCTTCTGAAGTTCTGCATAGTTCTGGGTACCTAAAAGCCGTCAGAAGAAAAGCAGACAACAAACCAACACCTTAGAAACGTGCATGAAGAGTCAAGGGCAGAGAACAGCAGTACTGGGATCCTGCTCTGCCGCAAGAAGCTCCGACAGACATGAACTCCATGTGCTAGGCCAGTACCTAAACGATCACTTGACCAGGCTGCAATACCAAATACTGGAATACATTCTTCTGTTTACAATTTAGTGTTTCCCTACTCCACTGTTTAGCTGTTTAAGAGTCTCTCTCAGCAAACATTATTTTGCAGTTTGGCGGCAACAGCAGCTTACCCCTCCCTTCCAGGCTGCCTGGACAGGCGCCCGGTGTGTCCTTCCCATCCGATACACTGCGTGCCAAGGAACAGCTTAACTGGTCACAGCCCACTTGGGCAGCACCAGGGCACACATCTGGACATCTGGGCCAGCAAATAACTTGACAGATACAAATACTACCCTGCTAAACATAAATGGACATTGGGTGAGGGACGTGAGCAATCGATCAGAGGGATCTGACCAATTTCAGAGCAAGCTATATCCTGCTGAAGTTTTTCCAACCCAGCACAATGAAGAGAATCCACAGCATCAACATTTAAAATCAAGAAGCAGATCTTCTTAGACTGTTTTGGGGAGGGCACACAGCATCATTAGAATTTAGAAAAACAGATCCAGATGCAGCTGTTCTATAAGAACTATTGCCAAATCCATCTTGCAAGCGATTCTCCAAAACCAGACTGGCCGTGTGGTTTGTTGTTGTTATGGATTATTACAGCACACACGGAGGCAGCTTGCTAATGGTTAGTTAGACCGTCTCTCAGTCAGTGTGAAAAAAGGGATTTGGTTTTCAGTGACTGAAATAAATAGTATTTTTCAGCATGCTTCTTGCAACACACAACGCTTCTTAACCTACAAGTGGAGGATATTTACAACAGGATTTTCGATGTGTATCGCTTACATGCAAGTATACACTAAAAACAGCACCTCCTGCATTTCAGGGCACCTGTTTGTTTTAGCATTTGAGAGCTCAGAACAGCTACATGCTCAAAACAGCTTTCTCAAGTTAACAGAATTTTATTTTCCCTTTTTTCATGAACACAAACCTATGACACAAGTGCTTGTTCACTGGCTTATGTCTTTTTATTATGCACAGGTATTTAAACCAGTTTGTTAAAAAAAAAACAACAACAAATAAACAAAAACCAAAAAGAAAAGCTTTCTGTTTTTCTTTAGTTCACTTTTATTACCATTATGAGAGAAGTTACTGCACTTCACAAACAGTCTAACAAGGACTAGACTATAAGTAAACAATTATAGCATGACCAAGCTAGAGAGTTACCAAATAGTCAAAGCTAGGCAAAAGCCAGAGCCATTAACTTCCTACAAACAACTGCAACACAAAAGGACTTTCACTTCTAGTAGCCATGTTTGAAACAGAGCAAAGTTTTCACATGCAGTTTCACAATTTACAAGCACAGCACCATAACCACATCATTGTTATTTCATTATTATTACTTTTTTTTTTTTCTCGGGCATGTGCTCTTTTAAGTTCAGATATTGTGTTCTAGGAAAAGAAGCTGCACAAAAAAGAGGTTTCTTTCACCAGTTCAGTAATTCTAAGCATTTCTACAAAACTAAACAGGACACAAGCCAAGTAACAACACTCAACCTCCTTCTCCTGTCCTACATAAGTTAAGAAATCTCCACTTTAGGGGGCAACCCTAATACCATATTATACTGTAGAAATACTTTCAGGAGGCCAGGCAGCTGGTCACTACCCAACAGGGTCAGACAAAACACTGCTGGAGCACGTTTTCAATATTGTAGTAAGAAAAACAAAATATACAGACATATTGACCCCCTTAAAATTCTTAACTCCTTAATAAAATAAAAAAAAATTCCAAATAATTTCTACCATTAGTTCACCAGTAATAATAGACTAAGGGCAAACATGGTTGGCTGTAGGGAATCTTCTTCCTACCATTTAAACCTGCTGAAAGAAGTTGCTCGAGTTGGTACCAAAAATGGCTCATGCCCCAGTAACCATGTGCACAGCAGGACTGGCACCAGGATGAAACCCCCAGCCCAGCAGAACCAGGGGCTCACAGGCAGCTGAAACACAGTTTGGGGCTTGAAATTCAACCATATGTGATTTTCAGGAGCTTGACAAGACTACTGCAGTGCTGCAAGCAAGGACCTCTCACTGTCAACCCTCAGAAATATTTAAAATTTATTTATCCAGTATTATTTAAAAACACATAAGCCAATAAGTCAAGTGTTGAATTCTCTTTCTGAGCAAGGGACATAATCCCTTTTTTAGATCAAATGCTGCTACCTAGTGACACATGGGTGAGCGGTAAAGGCCTAGAAAACTGACATCTGACAGCTATTAACAAAAGCCAAAAGGAAAGCTTTAACAATGATACCATAAATAAAATGTCAGTCTTCAATGTAACCAGTTTTTAAACCATACTCTGGGTGTTAAAAGGGCAGTTCACTTGCCTCCATGGTGTTAACCTAGATCAGAGCGGGGGAGCAGGAAATCACTGTCACACGCAGCTTTCAGAAGAGAAGTACACCCAAAATCACTCTCAGAAGTTTTACATTACCAAGTATTGACAGCTAAGTCAGGAGAAATTTAAAGCAGAAGGTTAAAAAAGAAAAGGAGTCATTTCCTGAAAGAATCTAGTAATCACAGCAACTTACTGTAGATGCCTTCTTGGGAAATGCACTCACTGGCCCTTTTCCCTTTTACTGCTTGTCAAATGCTTTTGATGCATTTTAGTTACATGGAAAGCACTCGGAGTACAGACTATCTAGCACACAAAGGTTTGCACTGAAGTTAACCTGCACAGCTCACCGTTCCAAAAAAGATGCTGACAACCTGAACGGCTGTGTGTACAATCCACTGTTAACTTCCATTAACAAATTACGTCTACACTTTAGAAATGCAAATGTCAAAGAACATGCTGTAACTTTTCCTTTTTCAGAAGGCATACTAAGTACTTAAAAGCAAAACGGTTACCTTTAGATGATATGAGATACAAGAAGCATTTAATGAAAGCTTAAGCTGCTGATAAAAAGATCATATACATCAATCTCTACCGACCCCCTTGTATCTGTTTGAGTCAGTAAAACTTCTCAACAGATTGCCTCTCAACACAGTAACTAACAGCCTGCATGGCATCTTACTACCTTCAGGTATTGGAGGGGGAGGATGTAACGAGAACATTCTTGTATTTGAAATCCTTAAGTTTCAACTGTTTTTTCTTCTTTTACACTTGGACAAAATGCCAAAATCCTGCTATATTACATACACAATATGCTTAACACTGTTTTATTGTAAAGCACAATGATGCAAAGAGGAAAAAAAAATAGAGAGCCACTCCCACTTAATTTTTAAAATCCTTAAATTATTTACAATTAATAAGAGGCTAAAACAAAAAGCCAACAAAACCAAAACCCCGAAACCCCACATCATTATGTCTAAGGCAGCAGCACTCTTATCTATTTATGCAACTAAAGTAAATGTATAAGTGTGGTTTTGACTGCGTAGTATTAAAGTAGTAGGCTGAAAAACATGAAATATTCTTCTGTTCAATAATACTTCTGCACTATAACATTTTTTTTTGTAAAAGGAGAATCTTTGTCCCACAACTCTCAGTCAAGTCACTTCTCAAGTGAGCAGATAATATATTTCAACAGCACTGATTATGTGGCCCAGAATTTGCAGGACACTACTTGCTAACACAGTTGTCACCACATTTTGTAACTTTGATAACAATAATCTTCAGCATTGTAAACAGGTTCTACCACACCTATCTGTAGAGCAGTTTTTCATCCCCCCCGAACTGTCCTCTGCTGAACCATGGAGACAAAAGTTATTGTACAACAGCAAACTTGGCATTTGCTGCATAGGGAGAAAGTTTTAAATATATGTTTCTATTTCAAAACCCTGTATTTGCCCTTATGTTTTCTCTTTTGGAACAATCCCCAGATTATCAAGCTTCATTCAACTACTGACTTAATTCTTCAAAGTTTAAAATATACATCTGTAACTTTTTTAAAAAATACTTAAACTAAATGCAAAAGTAAGCTTAAACATTAACAGAGTTTGGAATAAGTCACAATGTACCTTTAGAATCTGAGGTTGTACAGAATAAGGTTTCATTTCTTAATTCAAAAATCAAGAATTTAACTTCCTTATCTACCATCACCTAAGAATCGTATCCACTGTTAAAGCTGGGGTGTCCTTATTTGACATCCCCTGCTAATAAATGCCCTTTAAGAACAAAAACTTGCATGCCATTTGTTTGCTTGGACACCAATTCCAACATTTTCTTACAGATACCTTTCCAGAAAATTAGATCTGCAAGTGCTAAACACTTCAACTCTACCTCAGCTATGTGCCATGCCTTGACCCTAAGCTTTCCCTTTAACACCTCTAGTCCTCTCTGGTGAAGGCAAGCCCCCAAAAATGCTGCAAGGGTACGAAACCAGTGTTTGTACCCTACCTTTATTGATCTCACAGGGTTTTTGGGAAGATAAACAAGATGAGCCAAGCTATATCATATCACACCTCACCTGAGATTGCAGTTCCATCTCTTCACTGCTCTGAAGCCTTCCTGCATCCACCAACCCCAACAGTGAAACCTAAAAGTCATCCTACCTTTTGAGTATAACAATCATTTTGACAATGATAATTTTTGTAAACTAAAGGGCTTTATGATACTATGGACAGATCTTCTTTTAGGCCAGAGACACGTCTAACTACTACAGTTAAGGCTCAGACCATGATTTAAGGGAAATAGAATGGAGATCTTGCTGAAGAATGATGTCAACACTGCATCTAATGAAAACTTGCTTCTAGGTGAAAAGATGCTACTCTCTCTCTTTCTAGAGAATACAACAGAGGAAACTGAACCAGCTTTTCCAGCTCCAAATTTCTATTCACAGGCTTTTATTTATCGTTTTAGGGACTTCCTCTATATGGGTTTCCATGCAGAGTAAAACTCAAGACACTCCAAAAGGCACAGAGCCAACCTGCATTCAGAAGTAAGAATTTGGGACTCAGGCTCACAACACTTCGCTTTCACCATTGTTTTCAACATACTTGGCATGGCACTAAAACACTTGGGAAAATATTATTTAACAAACTGAGCTGATATACAACACATTTAACAACACAGGAACTCTTATCTCCCACGGAATTAGTTAAAAGTATTTAGATTATCAAGGTTAAAAACTGCCTTCTGAGCTAAAGAATCAATTCCATTCTGCACGTTGATGGCTGCATACAAAGCAATTAATCCGTAGGATCTCAGCACTGATTGCACTGCCGTTCTTAAGTACTTCCCTTCTTTCAGCCATCTCTAAAATAGTTCAATATACAAGTAACTTGAGATCTGAGTATTTAAGTTCTTCTTATTTCAAGAGAAAAAGGAATTTGCAATCTCAGTTCTGAAACAGATTCCTGTGTTGTGGGTTTGAGTTTAGACTCACTTTTCTTACTCTACTAATCTCATCTGAACTTAAACTGTCAGGCACATCCCAGCCTCAGATACAGTGTTTCTCAGATACACATTAACACTTACAGTAACTCTTAGCACAGCCTGAGTTAGAACTTAATGATGCTTTCGGAACCACTTGCATCAATTCAGCCAAAAGACAGTCCTTGACCTCTGGTTAAGGATACAACAGGTCGTTTTGGTTATCAACAACTATTGTACTGATGCTTCACGTCAAAACTCGAGTTACAGTTGTTTCCCTTAGCAGGGACAAAGCCGATGCCAGGACGCGCTGCTCAGCAGACTCACCCATCACTTTCTTGCCGTGATGAGCAGTTTTGCCTTTTATAAAAACCGGTGCCCATGCACTAAGTATTTCAAGCGAGGCGAGAGGAAAAACATGCGGCTGTCTTCTCCCGAGCTGCTTTCAGACAACAGCTTATGTGCCACACGTATCTCTGGCAGACCAGTCACATTCTCCTCCAAAATACAAAATATGCGAATTTCACAGGAAAAAAAAAAAAAATAGCACCTTATGCTCGCAGCCGCCAACACTCGCGGTTCCGCTGGTTTTTTTACCACAGCATCAAGACTTCCCAGGCGACTCGCTCCGAGAACGACGAGGAGTTTCACGGGGCGAGCGAAGGCTCAGGCGGAGGGCGGCCCCGCCGGGGCAGGAAGCGCCCTCCACCCGCCCGCCCGCCTGCCTGTCCCGTCCCGCCGCCTCACGGCGCCCCGGCGGAGTCACGAGTCGGGGAGTTTCGGGCACTTACGTAACGCCGCGGAGCCGCCGCCGCTGCTTCTCCCCCTTCCCGAAGTCAAAGTCGCTTCCGAGGCCCCCCAAGTCCCTCAACGCCCTGGGACAAGCCAGCGCCCGCCACCGCCGCTTCCTTCCCCAGATCCTTCCCACCCCGCTGCCTCCCTCCCTCCCGGCGGGACGCGGCGCTGCCCCAGCCCCGCAGCGGGACAGCGGAGCTCGACGCCGCCTCTCGCCGGAGGAGCTCCATCTCCGCCAGGCAGCCCCCAGCTCCCAACATGGCCGCGGGAAAGCGGCCGGAGCCCCGGCGGAGAAGGGCTCTGTGAAGAAAGTTTCCCTCTCGCTCCCCCGGCCGGACCGAGCTCCCCACCCCCGCCCGTAACACGGCCAGCCCGCGCTGCTCACCCAGAGTACCCCACTCCGACCGCCGCCTGCCCCGCTCCCCGCACGGCCGCGGTCATACACCCCGGGCCGGGGGACGGCCTGCAGGACACCGCCCGGCGGGGCGGGGCCACCGCCATCTTGGGCGGGAAGGGCTGAGGCGGCACCGCCCTCCCTCCATTCCCTCAGGATCGGGCTGGCCCCGAGGGCCGTCCTGCGTGGGGAGGGCAGAGAGGAGCGGGGCTCGGCCGTTCCTAACCCTCGAGTGGCACCTCGTGGAGCAGGGATACTCCAGACACGAGACTATTGCCTCACGGGTTTTTTTTTTGGTTTTGTTTTTGGGTTTTTTTTAAACCAACACGTTTCCATTCTTTGTGTACTATCCCGTGTTTATGCTCGTGGTCGTGGCTGTTAAGTACGCTCTCCCAACTGAAATTCAGTGTGGGCACGTTTTTAACTACCTCTCTGTACTTAAAGTTTTATACAGCGCATGGGAGGGAATTAGCAACATTTTTCAGTCTGAAGAGTTGCCTGGTCAGCATGGAGAAAGTGTGGCAGGTCTGCCAGAACGGCTCCCACCAGAAACGCTGTCAACACGAGGAGCCCCTTCCATCTTCTGTGTTAGCATTTTTAATGTCTACACATCAATAGAGCAAAATCCAGACCAATATTTTCCAAATCTAGCCAACTACTCCGTAGCTAACCTGATCCTTCTACGATTTCCGGCCACTGATGGATGGTACAGAGGGGAAAGGTGGCTGGGGTGTTCTGGGGAGCTGCGGAGAAGAGGGCACAGCACCATGCTCTTTGTAGTGCCACGCTGGTGCCAAAATCTGTGCTCTGGAAAATGGCCCAAGGGGCTTTCTTTTTTAAGAAAGTTTCACTTACATGCAATATACCAGTTTCATTTCCCAGATTTCACATTATTGAGCAATAATGTGATTGGCTTTTTTGGGGAATAAAAAGTTTGGTGCTGGAGTAATAATGAACCCAGTGAACTTTCTGAATTTCATCTGAATTTTCTGTCCCTGTTCAGACAGGAACACAGATAGATATGAGCCATATCACTGAGCTGGGTCTCTCCTGGTATGGAAGATGGGCACAGGGAAGGGACCAGGACATGGAGGGCTGAGCAAGTGTGTCCACCCCCCCTACAGCATGGCAGCCTGGTCATCTGCTTCTCCCCAAATCCACCTGGTGTTCAGCCCGAGTTGTCCTGTGATTATTTTTAGTGTACTAATTTATATAAGGTGTGGACCAAGCTGTTCAACCCAAGGTTTTTAGAAACAGGTGCTTGCGGCAGTTTAAGAATTCCAGGTCTGAGAGTGTGTGCAGGATGTATTTGTCAGGTGCTTCACACGTAAAGAATTTTGGCACACCTAATGTTTAAATTGGCCACCAGTGCCTTCATGTTGGGATTGCCAGCTGCACAGAGATCTTCACACCAGAGCATCTTTTATTTATGGGTTGGGCTGGTTCTTGTGAATCAAAATGATCAGTTTATGTTGTGACCTGTGGTAGATTTAATTTGCCCTCTAAATCAATTTTTCTTGACATCAGAAGCAGCTTCATGGTTAATTAACTTTTCTTTCATGCTTACAAAATAATTTTATAACATCAGCTTAAGATACAGCAGAAGGTTGGATGCAGGCAGAGTGAAACAGTCCTAGTGTTTCTGCCTGTGTGTCCACGTCTTAATTCTCTTCGTGAAGTCCAAATTGACATTGTTTTCTGAAAGGTTTGCAAAGCATTACAGCAGTGACATGCTTTTTCTAGCACATATAGTCGCGGAATATCAGCACAAGACTTTAACTCCAATTCATAGAAGAATGAGCAACCTGTTGTCTGAAGAAGATTGTGAACTAAAAATGACTTAATGCTATCATGCAGAGCAACTTCAGTGCTATGAAAGACTGCCATAATTTCTTTCTATTATCTTCCTATAATCTTCAGAATTCTTTTTTTCCTCATAAATGAAGTATTTTTTTTACTGTGTTCAGCAAGAGGGGAAGATAAACCTGATAACAGTGTATGTTTGCAAACCCTCAAACACTTTTTCTTAAATCTCTCTATAAAAAAGTAAATATTTGACCTAATTTTTAAGTACTGTTGAAAAACTTGGCTAAGGGTCAGTGACTCTTGCTTTCTGCTCACTGTACTGAAATGGCATAATGATCATGTGTGCTGGTTTCAATGGAGTTTTTTGTTCTTATCTATCTTTGCTCTTACATATTAACTCTGTATCTTAGTACTGCAGATGCAGTCTTGCAAAAAAAATAGATTCTACACAGAAGACACATAGAAGGCAAAGGGTAGGAGACTGTGGGATGTCCCACTAAACAGAGTATATACTAATTTATTTTACTATTTTGTATAAGTAGGGTATTTCACATAAATTATTTAATTGCCATCTTAATTTAGCTGAAAAAACTTATCTCAAAGCATAGTGTCATCTAAAATAACATTTATTTTTGCTGTTTAATTATAACCTTACTGTTACGGCTTTGCCACAGCTACACTTTAAGGGTGGAGGAAATATATTCTTCAGAAGACATGATATAGCAATGATGTACTGCAATACATGTCCTGTACTATGCTTTCTGAATTGCCTTATGATTTTTGAATGGACACTGTTTACAAAGAGCTGTTTCAGGGCTTGCATTTTCACTTCAGATCTTCACAAGGATCACATGAAAATTGGAGCAAGTCTGTCTGGTGTTGAGCCAATGCAAATAGATGGTTCAGTAAGCATTTTTACTTCATTGTGTCAGTGAGACATTTGCATTATTTATGAAAGCTTCCAGTAATGGGCTGTCTACAACTCTCTTGGCTTACAGGTTTCTCTCAAGCAATTTGAAAATTGCTGTGAACTTTTCCTTTGTGCTGGCATATAATTTCTGATGGAACCTACTGAAGTTATAGCTTTCTTTAACATAAAAAAATGTTTAAATATTGTCGGCAGTGTTGACGGTTTTTTTTAGCAGCACTAAAAAGTAATTTTTAAAAATGTATAGAAGCCAGGATATCTGTAGGTTCAGAGATTTACTGCGTCACAAGACTATCCTTTAAAAGTGTCTTGGCTTTAAAAGCTGGAGGTGGCGATTTTTTTCAAGTTTTCTGTACAAGTGGACTTGGTTAATTTGTAAGTGGGACGGAATTATCTACTGGTAGTCAACTGTAGTTTGTTCCATGGAAGTCAGTTCTCTCTCCCACCAACTCTCTTTTTTTTTTTTTTGTAAGGGCTCAAGTATCAGTTTACAATTAATGGGACTTGCAACTAGAACCTTGCAGCATATGTTGTCCTTGGGCTAAAATAAAATCTCTCTGTTTCTTATACAGATAAGTGAGTTCTGTGTTACAAAAGAAAACTAATATTAGAGATTTAATTCTTAGCTTTATATATTCTTGGTCAGCAAAACTCAGTCATGGCATATTGAAACAGGACTTTAAATTCTTTGCTTTCAGTAACTTTAAAAAGTATTGCAAACAATAAAAAAAAAATCTGTGTTTTGTTTCTTTATTCACTGAAAATCTTTTTTAAGCAGCAGTGTGTTGGCTTTTCTAGTTGACAGATGCAGAAATGCAGAATACCTTCCCAGCTTTAGAATACTTCCACTCCTTAGTCACCCACAAAAGGAGGCCAAATCCAGTAACTTTAAGCTTTTTAAGGGGGAATTAAATGCTTTACTCTCAAATATTGCCTTTTGTGAAAAAAAGAATGAATATTCATTGTATCATTTAAAAATGAACTGGTGATTCCTAAGTTAGCCCAGTCGCAGATTCTGCACTAGAAGTTTGTTCTTGTTTGGCTCCAGTGAGTTGCAACCACCCCTGTTGGTTTGTCAGAAGTTTTGGAAGTGTCCTTCTGGGATGCTGCTATCTTTTCTCAAGATTTTGTACATCCAAATTATCTTCTTGATTCGTTTGGTGCCTAGCTGAATGGAACACTATTGACTTTTCTCACTCTTTAGCTGTTATTGCTGTCTTATTCACGAAGTGTTCTGTTTAGGAGAGCAGAGTTGTGTGTTTTAGGGATGGGAGTTTTAATAGGTACTATTCCATTATGGGTTTTCTTATGTGAATTTTTTTTCTTTTTTTTTTCCTTTTTTAATTGTAGAGGTTGTCTATTCTATGGTCCACCAGGGACTGGAAAGACACCACTTGCTTGTGCACTTGCTTAATGAATGTAGCAGAGATGACAGATTTTAATAGGACAAATTTCAACTACAGAAGAGACATAGCACCTCTCAAAGAGAGAACGTTTTATAGATAGTCATGACTTTAGATAATCATTTATCGTTATAAACAATATGCTCTGAAGAGTCACTCGAGTGCAGCTGCTTCCTTGTACCATACATCTCCTAAGCAGTCAATACAGTTCATGCAGCTGACACTACATGAAACAGCCTCAGCCTTGCTAAGCGGGGATGGAATTATCTCCAGAGAAGCTGTTTTTCAAGAATCACACAATGGTTTGGGTTGGAAGGGACCATATAGAACATCTAGTTCCAAACCTGCTGCCATGGGCAGGGACACCTTCCACTAGACCAAGTTGCCCAAAGCCCCATCCAACCTGGCCTTGAACACTTCCAGGGATGGGGTACCCAGCTTCTCTGGCCAATCTGTGCCTAAAACAGACACTGATCTAGCAGAAAGTAATGCAAATCTGCTGATTCCATAAACCTGAGATTTCATCTAAAAGAATGCAACACAGGGGCTCAACTGAAACACCAAGTAACCACTGCCCCAGACCACCCACTCCAGCTTTCCTTACAGGCTTCCACGGAAGACTTGCTCTGCCAAGTTCAGGGAAAGACAAAAGAAACCATTACAGAAGTGGAGTGAGCTCCTGCCTATAGAGTGTCTGTCTTTGGCTGCAGTATGTGGACAAGACAAAGGCTCCTGAAGTGTTTGTTTTATCCAGACTGACTTGGAAGGAGGAAATTGTAACCACAGCCATTCATTTATATTTTAAAAAAATACCCTATTGAAGCATAATCATCTTCATCAGAACTTGAATGACCATACCACTCACAGGTTTTATGTTCTTAAACTACACAAAAATTACCATGTTTCTACCTGCTTTCAACACAGGACATGAGGAGAAGAAAGAATTCAGATATTATACCATTTCTAGAGCCAAAGTAAAACTTTGGCTTTCACAAATAAGCATTTCTGCAAAATGAGTTGAGATGCATCTCACAGGAAAGACTTAAGAGCACTTTCAAGTTGGAAAGCAGATTATCACCAACTATAAAACTAAGTTTGAGCTCAGTAAATAACAATTTACGCTGCACAAACAGAACTTGAGTTACTACACACAAAGGGCATTTCTGACCGCTTCCCACATTCAGCCTGTGGCTGTCAATATGCTGCCTGGAGCTAATGGATTTTCCCTGCTGCCAGCAAGCGACCTCACAGCACCAAGCCTGCTTGTGTACTCAGCACAGCAATTTGGTTCCAAGGTAAAATGCTCAACTTCAGGGACACCTTGCCCACACCAGTGGTTTTGTGCATCTTGTGACCAAATTACTTTTTAACTCTTATTTATAACACTGTAATATTTCCTCCTTCTTGAAAGAATGATTTACAATTAATCTGTGTCTTGCAGACTCCAGAAAATCCATGTCACAAAAAAAACTGAGCTAAGGAATAGATGCTCTAGTGCCTAAGACAAGGCAGGAATTCACGCTGCATTCTTCCCAACCCTGAAAGGAATCAATAGCATCCCCTCCTATCTGCACCTACCTCTTTTCATAAAACTCAGAGGAAATTCACTATCAAAGAGCTATCCTCACAACTTCAGCTGACTTTGGCTGATGAGCTCAGAAGTTTGGGGACCAATTTAACTAGACAGTGACCAAATGTAATCCTTCTCAGCAAAAACCAGGCTAAAAAGGAATCCTAAGGGATTATCACTACTTACTTTCCTTATGGTCTTCCTTTTTGGGGCCCGATACCAGCTTTGCCAACTGCCTACATTAAGAAAGAGGACAGAGGAAAGGGGAACAGAATTGCTGAATTAGAAGTATTGTACACAAGTGTTGTATCACATTGCATTGTACATTTCTCACTTTAGACTGGGGAACTTCACTGGGTTTATAACTCAGTGCTCCACATCATGCAAAGAAAAGCATGTGGACCTCAAGGAGGATTCAGACCCCAAGTCTGTTGTGTACCATATGCACACAGTTCTTGAAGGACAGATTCTTCCTAACCTGGTAATCTTGATGTCTCAATAGGGCAATAATATCTCAGTAACCAGTTCAGATAACTACATTCTTCCTTCTTTTCCTAGGAATGTTCGGTTTTTTATCCTCCCAGGATATTCCGGTGGAAGAACATGAAAATGTAGTTCAAGGATGACAGAAAAATTGGTCAGAAAATGAGAGAGTGATCTTTGTGGCTAAGTCTCCTACTAGAAAGAAGAGTGTCATGCCTCCTGAACATTCTGACCTAAGAGAGGAGGGTGAAATGCTGGATTGACAAAGAGCTGGAACTTCTGAAGACGGAGGTTCAAATTGTAAGTGAAGGTCAAACAAGTAATTTAGCGCATTTTTCTTCCTGAGGAGGGTTACACTGTTTAAGAGGTTTTAGCCTTCTTGAATTCCATTGTGTTACTTCTGTGGTGTCTCTCAAACCAGCACACAGTGTTTCTTTCATAATGGTGCAGCCCCTCTAGGTGTGCTGGCCAAATTTATGTTTTTCTGCAGCTGCTGGTTTTCTGATTCTGCAGTTTGTTTTTCAAATGGTACCTAATGGAAAAACAATCCCTGACTTTCTTTTCTTGTATATCTTCCCAGTAATAAGCAGCATAAGTTAAAAAGCCATACTTCAAGCAGCATGGACTCAGAGTCACCTATGGAATAGAAGAATTATGTCCTAATGTTTGTGGTGCAAGATGTGTTTCCTAACCTAAATTATTTGGAGTTTAACCATGCAGTGCTATAATGGCAATGTGACTGGTTTTTGCTTTGTTTTACCCTGCCTTTTTTCTCTAGTGCTTTTTTGCATGTCCCAGTTTCTAGTTTTTATGGAGCACTGACTTTTGCCAGAAAGTAAAACTGAAAAAATGGTAACAGTTCTGTTATTGCAGAAGTACCTATTCCAGGTACACGATGCTTCAGTGGTACCATATTCCAGATAGAGAAATCCCAGCTTAAGACATTTGTGCCATTCCAGATTCATGGCTACACCGTATGACTCATGCACAATGTTCTCTGGTGGATGAGCAACCACGAGTACGTGATGGGAGAGCAATGAAAATTTACACACAGGGAGCATTTGTGGATTACTCTGAGCTCAGAGTAAGTCTAATTTCAATTTTATTAATACTGTTTTCTTGCTGTCTGTACAGTTGTAAATTAAGTTGGTTGTTAACCAATTCCAATTCAAACAATTTATGGGAGGTATTTTTAAGCTGTGAAACAATTCAACCTGTAATGGACTATGACATTTCCACAGCTGATGTAGATTGCTGCTCTTGCTTTTGGCAAAGTAAATTTTAGGAGACTGGGTTCTCTTCCTAGTTTTCAATGTAAAAGGGCTTGTTAAATTTTAAAATAGCTCCCTGACAATCTGCTAGTACTGTTGGTTATTATTTTCTTAGCAGTTTTTATGATGGATTTGGAGAGGTTTTGGTTTGCTGTTTGCATGTTCTCATTTACTAGAAACCAGAAAAGGTCCTTGATTTTCAGCAGTAATGACTTTAAACCCGAAGTTTAGTGACCTAGAGCTCATCCTGGATAAAATACTAATACCTGATTTTCTCAAATTCTTTCAAAATCCAGTGTTAGAATTTTGCATTCACAGAGTTATAGCATTACAAGGTTTTTCCAGTCTCCTGTAGGAGAGAAGTTACTCTCCTAGGCTAGAACTGGGGAAAGGGTCAAAAATGGGCCTAGCTGCAGGAGGAAAAGAGATTCCTTTGCATGAATTGGAGAGGGTAGAAGAAGGACATGCCCTTCAGGGGATATTGCCATGAGGAAAATTCAGGAAACTGCTAGGTTGAAGTGCTGGAGGTTGGTCAAAGCAGAAGAGGCTGCTGTTTACCTGCAATGATGAGATGCAATCCATCTACTTGGATGTTTCCCCTGTACGGGAAAAATGTGACCAAAGTGAATCCCCGTTGGTGAAGGGCTTGTCAACACAATTTCTGTCATATTTTTAAGCTGTGACCCAATTTGTAGAGGTGAAACTAACATTCTAAGGCTGCCTTCCTAAGGAAGAGAAGCCACACAGGTTTCTTTAGAGTCAGGGTGCTAACAGCACCTATTCCAAAGTTATTGCCCACTGGTACTTATAGATGTTTCAGCTCATAGATGTTTCAGCTGCAAGGAGAGAGCTTGAGTCATGAAACATATCTTTTGGAAAACTGGTTTCCTTAATGTGGGTGCCGCTGGAACTTGCTGCTTGTACCAGAGAGCCTCTTTGGAACTCACTGCAGTCAAAAAGCTCAGTGAACCTCCAAAAAGGCGTTGCTTGGTTTTGTATGGGGATTTTTTGGTTAGTTGGTTGGGTTGGGGTTTTTGTGTGTTCATTTATTTGCCTGGCAACAGACACTGCACTTGATGAACAAACAGAAGAGCATGCAGTCACCTATGTGGCAGCAACTAGAAATAGTTTCAGACGGGATGTTGGCCACACACCTCTGTCACACCAGACCTTTTGTGTCTGCAGCAGCTGAAAGCATGTATGTGGTTTTTGTGTGTCTTCTCTGCACGTTGTGTAGAACAAAGTTGAGGGGAATGTTCAAATCTCGTGGTAGCTGATCTGAGGGAGGCTGAGCTAACGGCAAGCGGTTGTGTGGCAGTAATATTTTTATTTGGTGTGGCTGCTCTTTTAAGCTGCATCTTGACAGCCTTACATAACACGCAACTACTGAACAGCTCCAGCAGTGCTGTCACTGCGTGTTAGTGTGCTTTTTCAGAGATTATCACATCTTTGGTAACAGAAGGGACTGTCTGAGAGACTGGTAATTTGTAGCAGTCACTCTGCTATTCACTCTTGGGTTGAAAGGTAGGAGCTAACTGCTGCAACTTTGCTTGCTGATCTACTTCAGACTTGAGCAGTGTGTTCTGCCAGCAGTGCTGTAGGCACAGTACACATTCAGCTAATGGCTAAAGGTGAGCACCTAAGGATGCTTCCATTTTTGCCTGGCACAGCTGTATCTGGAAGACCTGAAGCCTTGGCCTCCAAAGACATGTTTTCCAGGGCCCTGTATTGTGTTTCTAACAAAATGCAACCATGGCTTTGCTGTGGCAGCTACTCTATAACAAAGTGGATTCTGTCGTTCCCTGCTGTTTTGGAAGCAGTAGATCGGCAATTATGATTGCTGATGTCATAGATTGATGAGCAGGAAAATATTATCAGAAATTTTAGCCTTCTTTTTTTCTTAAGTATGAAAAATTAACTCATTTTCTCCAGTTAAATCCTGAGAGATAAGTTCTCTGAAGTGCCACTTTTATCTAACAGTATAAGAAAGTAGGGTGTATCTTGCACTATTCTGAACTGTACTTTGCCTTTTTTTCTTCAGCGAGTGTTGCATTCTATTGCTGTGGTAACTGAGCACATCAGTGTACCTCACATGGCAAAACTGTATTCTGTTCTTAGCCATCAGGAAGATGATGATAAAACCTAATTAATGAAGGTAAATTGTTTTGTCTAATAGCACTTTCTGTCACACACTGTTATGCATGTGCATTATGCCTATGTATGTGTGCACTGTGACCATCACACTTATTTAGCATTACTCTTTACTGCTTAGTTGCCTGTGTTACAAGACTTCTTCATTTCAGTCTGGAAGACATTTATTCCTATTGCAAAACCACTGTTGTATTTGGCATAATTGTTGGCAGTTCCAGCAGGAAAAGGCAGTGAGTCCACCCACACAGGCCTCTCAAAGCAGTCAGTCACTAGTCCTTCTCCAGAACCTTTTCAGGGGTGGGGGGCTGCAAAAGGAGGGCACTTTTCTCAGTCTGCTGCTTCATCTTTCTCCCCTTGCAGGCAATCACACATGATAACACTTGTATAGTAGTCATTCCGTTCTTGAAAAGAAATTAAGTATGAAAACATTACAAGAATTTGAGATTTTCCTCTAGTCTCATCAGACTCTTTTTAACTAGCATGGCCCAAGCATCTTAAATTTGACATGCGAGGAGCTTTCTGCCTATGACAGTTTGATGCTAATGAGTCAGTCCCTATATTGTGTTGATTTGGATAGGTTGTATATTCAGATCTTTGAATTAGTTTTGTCTTTCCAGATGCTTGTCCTGAGAATAGATAAAATTCTTTATGTCTGCTAGTCTGCCTTAAAAAAAAAAAAAATAGAGGAAGCCTCTTCTCTTTGGCCCTGTTCATCTCGATCTCTTCTTCCACATCCAAGAAAGAGCTAGAACGGATGCTCTGTCCTGATTGTGCAGCAGTGAAGATTATTTGATTCAGAAAGGCCATTCCTGAAAATGCACCTTTCATTTAGCATAATGATGTGTTTTAGCATGAGAAGGGATTTGTTTGTTATCTCAGGGCTTGTGAGCTTTTGTGACTACACTTGATTTCTATGGTTTTCTAATTCCACCTTTAGCTTAAACCAAAAAATATCTCCTATTCAGCGTGACTGTGTGAGCCGGTCAGGAGCTGCTCTACTACATGAAGACAGAGATTTTAACAAGTACTTATTCACAGTGCAGAAAAGAACAGTTCCAGCTTTCAATTGTGGCTCTTCAGGAACTGTCTTCTTTCTCATTGTTGAAAGTACCATTGATAGAGATCCACAGTCCTCTGACATAGATTCCTGCAGTCTCTCTAGCCTACTCTCTATTTTGGGTGCTTAAGGACACATTTGAAGCTAGTGGTCTAGAAAGATCTTGTGATGGCATAAGCCTAAACATATATTGCCTAAATATTACTAACAATTGTATGTATGTACAGGTTCTCGATCCTTTTGATGAAGAAGTAAACAGGGTTCTCAAGCTGTATTCATGCTGACTCCTGATTTGTCTTTTCTTTTTTTTTTGGTCAAGCAATAAAGAAAGAAATTGCAGCCCACAGTTGTCTGAGATACTCGACTTGACATACGCAAATGATGTACAGCTCCCACATAGATAAATTATCTTTAACATATCTCAGTAATTGTAGCAGCCATAGAAAAAAAGAACAGAAGAAAGAAACTTCTTTCAGTACATCAACTGAAACCAGGCATAATGCAACGCTGAGCCAGCAACAGTTGGTGAAAACAACTATAAGCCAGATTACAACAAAGAGGAGAAATAGGACATTTCTTATATGGCACCCACTTCCATCAAGAAATAAAAGGAGAAAATACTAATGAAAGCAGACTACCTTGTTTGACAAGTATTTAATGCTTCCATTCACAACATTGTCCCTAAAGGAAGAATCAGGCATGGCCATCTGAGGGAGAGCTGTTCCCTGAAGGATATGAAGGAGACACAGATTGCCTATTTAAGCAGCCTCCTGTCATTTGCAACTCGAAATGCTGCTTTACTTTCTGAGGTCACTCAAAACTCTTTTTGTGACTGAAGTCACAACCTGAATTTATTTATTCCATATCCTGTTTACTAATTCACCGATAAGTCCTCCTTACCATGCTAACCAATCACTGCATCACATGGTTTCTTTCTACACAAGAACAAATCAGCTCATCCATTGATGCCTTTGTGAACACATTGTCAAGATTTGTTCCACTTCAACACCAAAGCAAAGCACTGGCCTTGTGGCCTAGAAGGAAGATATTACTGTAGCAACTTGAGGTGCTGGTGATACTGCATGGTTTCCCTTCTCTTCCTCTTTACTGTACTGCACTCCTGCCAAAAGTTAACTTTACAGGAGAGTGATTCCTTTTGAGAAGACAGACAGGGCTGCCTCAATTATCCTGACTCATCACGTTTGGAACAAAACAAGGACCAACTGCAGAAAGAGACATTTGTAACGCTTGCTCCAGAACACAAAATAAACAGAGCGAGCGCGCAGCTGGCCTGGTGGCAGCTACAGAGCCTAAGCCTTTGCTTGTCGTTTGGCAGGAAGAGCTGCAGTGCCTGCATAGGAATGAAACATTTTCTTTTCACCAGATCTCTTTGCCACATTCAAGAACACCAATAAGATACAGCAGCTGACTGGAAAAGAGGACAGAGCCTGTTAGGATTTCACGTTAAGAAAATAGCCATTATACTCCCAATCCAGTACATACATTCTTCTAGGTTCGTATCACCTCGATTACTGCACTTCCAGTAATACAGAAACCAGGATCCTGAGCTGAACAAATTCAAAAAGAAATTTCTTAATTGGGAATAAGAAACTGAAAAATTAACCGAGATCTGTATCACAAACCAACTTCAAACAAGTAAAACAAAACCACCAAAGATTTCTACCATGCTGAAAGTTTGTGATTAAAAAAGCCACAAATCTTGCTCTCAGAAGTTCATTATGTAGCATTGTACACTGAAATACAGGATGTTGTTATGCAGCCAAGCATCTGGGGAGATTAACCGTGATTAAAAAAAAATCTCTGGGAAAAGCAGTTATTTAATAGAACAAGGATGACGGCAAAACAAGCTACCGGATTTGTGCAATTGAATCAAGCTGGATGTTAGGAACCATTATGTTACCATAAAACAAATCAAACAGAAATATTTACCTTGATCCTAAGAGATGCTGAGTACAAAGCTCCCAGCAGTTTCCCACCACAAAAACAGAGCAGTACCTTACAGACAGGGCGGTGTAAAACGACCTGAAGCGTTCAGGAATACGTTTCTTCATAGTACCGAAGAAAAGGAATTCGGGGAAGCCACGTAGGAGGGTGTCCTGAGAGACATGGTAAATACCGAGCAAAGGGGATGTTGAACCCATGTTGCAATGACAGCTGTGGGCAACAACAGAGAGACTAAAGGCCAAGAGGAAGACACAGCCAAGCCCAGAGCAGAGAGAAAAAGCCAGAGACAAAAACTGTATAGGGTTCTATTCCTATGTTGTAAAGCTATCCTCCCACTACCTACAGTCACATCAATGCTCAATCTCAACACACAGTTAAACTCTGCACTACAGCTGTATTTCACCATTCTGAAATGCTACATAAATACTACATAATTAAAACAGCTAAAGCTTTTCCTGACAGTTTTCTTGCATTCAAATATACATGCTCTTTCTTCCAAGTATGAAGCATCATCACTACTTGGAAGAAGCCTGCTCCTTGTACTGAATAGAACTGCTTAGCTGATTTACAGGGCATTTACTGTAACTGCTCCTGGGCATAAAGCAAGCAGTTTTTGTTTGTTGGCTTGGTTATTGGAGGGTTTTTTTTGCTTTTTTCAGTGAAGAGTGACAACTGTCAGAAGTATCCATTAGCACAGAATTTGTCCAAGAAAAATTCTGTCATATTGCTGTTATTACAGGAAAGACAAGAAAAGTAATCTCCAACAAGGACATATGACTTGGCAGACGTGAAACAGAGATATCAGCCTCAAATTCCAAGAACAAACTTAACTACTGCCAGCAAGCTGACAGCTACAGTTCATGTGCATCTGCTGTTTCCCAGAACTGCACTTTGCAGAAGCGTGAAGTTAGACACTTCACAATTCTATCAAGTTGAGACATTAAAGAAAAAAACTCATATTAAAACCCATATTAAAAAAAACAAACAAAACAAACTTTAATATGTTTTTTTCCAAGACCTAATATACAAATGCAACGGTAATAATGTACTCTTCTTTTGTAAGCTTGGATGAAATATATTGAAGTCCACTTTTTGCATGTTATGTAAAAAATCATCTAAAGCAACCTAAAAAAGAAGAAAAAAAGCTTAATCCATATGGTGCATACAAATAATTGGGCATTAAGTTTAAAAAAACAATACATGAAACCAAATGAGAAACTGCAAAAAGGCTTGACAGTTTGTGTTAATAAGTGGTAGCGGAACCATCACATTCCAAGCATATAAAAAAATCAGGTTTTGTGAAGAGAAGCATTATCTTTTACTAGACCAAACAGCAAATTATAAAAATAGGCAAGATTTGGGGCTCTTGCATCAGAATGGCAGTCTATGAATATACAGACATCTTGGGTGAAATGATGTAGTTAAAGGAGAAGGATTAAAAGTGTTGATCAAAACTGTAAGGTTCCACAGTCAGGCACACATTATGATTGATCTTTGTGAGTTTTAGGTATTACATCCTCCCAAAACAGACACACGAAGCAGGAGTTAACCATGCTTAATTTGATACTCTTCACAAACATTAGCAGAGGAATGAGTCCATCACTTAAAGAGTGCATGATATCACACCCACCGTACAGAAAAAAGCAGGATACGCCTTCGCGGGAACTTTCTTACTGAAAGATCTAGCCTAAAAGTAAATGGGGTAAGGTGGGGGGGAAAACAAAACAAAAACAAACGTACTTATCAGAATAATTTAACATTTCAGATTAAACATCAAGTACTATGTAGAATGGTTAGAGGCAACAAACTGTTTTATGAGCTTCATCCCTTTTTATTTTGACATCCTGAACGTGTAACTTTTCCTTATGTGCAAGCCAGCACCATCCCTCACTGTGTACAAAAGCAGTTACACAGTAAGTATGTAATACTGGGAGAGGCCTGCTAAAATATTTACGTGGTTTGACAGACTTAAAGATTACATATTATAAATCATGTAAATTAGCATCCCTTGTTCCAACAAAGTCCCAAGTTGCATCTGGTTTAATAAACAATTTAACCTTTCCCCCACCCCACAACCCAAATAACTCTCTTCATGCCAATAGACAGAAATTATGGAAGACCACAAATGTACTTCTCTCAGTTCATCTTTTTGGTCCAATGTTGCCATCAGCCCCAGGAGCCCAGTTGTAAATGCTCCCATTTAACTTCTGGGACTTCAAAATTATCTCGGTTCCTCAGTATTTACATATCACATCTAAAGTAAGGCTGAATCAAATCTACAATTTAAACTCGTGTTCAGCTCAGGTTCCTCTAACAGAGCTGAAGCAAGTCTTCCTGTAATGTTTATTTATAAACACAAAATCCCTCCTTGTTTTGCCTTTTCTTACAGGTTAAAACAAACCAACCCTTTACAAATACTGAAAAGAATGTATAAGTTGCTGATAGTTCTTCACAAATTTTTCCAGGCAACTGAGAAAAATCAGCCTGAAACCTTGGAAGGAAAAAATACTTAATCTTTTAGAAGGCAAATTATTTTAAAACTTTTTGTATGTCTATCTCTAAAAAAGAAAAATGTTCTTCCCTGATCTAACATCTTGCGTTACTATTATTAATTGCGAGATGAAAAAAAAAGTAGTCTTGCTTGACCTTCTTAACCCAGAATGGGTTGCAGGTCATTCAGAAAGCATGTTATCTTCCTTGGTAAATTGAGCCCATAATGATGTAGCATAACTGAGATAAATGCAAAAAGCCAAAAGAACACTCTCTTTTAACAAAGAGGAAGGAGGAGAACATGTAAATGTATTCACAGGCTTTCAAAGGGCGACTGTGGGACTGACAGAATGTTTATTATATGTTTTTATTCTAATAAAACACAGAACTCCTAAGGAAAACTACAATCTTCATTATCTTATTTTGCCCTCTGCTGGTCATCAGTCCCTGACCACACTCCAGAAATTTTTCTGCCAAGGTTAAGGGCCACATTACTACGATATGCTTCCTGTAATTGCTGAGACTCAATTCTGCATTTTAGGATTATATGTCTTCTAGCTGTGAAATGGGGCTGGTAACTGTCCTCATCCTCTAAAATATGTGGTTTGTGTAACAAATGCTGATTGTTGAAACCTGTCTTCAGGTTTAAACTTTACCCTACCCTGTAATTCCAACTAAAACAAAGCATAAGTCGCTCAAAAGACCCTCAGGCAAAACAAGATGGTGATTTTATACAGGAGGACAGATGCATTTAAAGGCACCAGCCCACTACATTCACCTTAAATCTTGAAATACCCAGCAAACCTTGCCAGCAAAAGCCCATTTCAGCCATTAGGGGAGAAAGTACCTTTGTCCTTGCATTAACAAAGATCATCTGATTATTAAGGAGGCCAATATCCTGTTAGTGCTGCCAGTTACAGCCAGTTCAATGCTTTGAACACTCTATAGAGATTCTGCACTGCCAGCTATTCTTCACTGATGATGATGGAGGCAAGTATTCAAAGAGGAATTTTTAAATTTTAATTAAGGTGATATAACCCATCCATTAAAAGAAAAAGGGGAGAGGGTGCCAAGGCAAACATTCAGTTGAATGAAATGCTAATGCTGCCCTAATCTGGTTTCCTCCTGTTTATATATTCTGTATAGTCTCCAATTACATGATCACATTGCATATTTTCCTCAGGACCCTCCCAGTGTATAACATGGGCAGGGCTCTAGGAATGCAGTGGGAAGAAAAGAGGCCTGTTCTCTTCAGAAGCTGGTAGGCATTCTGGAAGTGAGGGGACCAAGGCAGTATGAATTATCAAATTATCTGAAAAGTTCTGAAGAATTGAATTCTCTTCCTGCTTCTGTCCCAAAGTATCCATACAATACCAGGAACCAAATTTTAAAGATGTAGACCATAAATACACATTACTCATTTTCCATGCCTCCCATCCCTGATATGAGGCATTTCAGACCAGGCACTTGGCATTTTTGTAAGCCACAACTGCAACCAAAGTCAATGGGTTTTAAATGCTGTGCATTATGGGATGACGGGTGGAGAAGAAAAGAAGAAAAATCAAAATATTTCAGCTTGAACAAAGGTAGTGGACAGTTCTGATGTTGCATTTTCTTTGTTTCTGTTCCCTACTTCTAAATGGAATAAACAGTTTTCCTGGGCATGTGACCACAAAAACTGAGACATCAGAAGAAACAGTGTGAACAGGAATGCGTTAATGCAAATTAGAATTAGTCTATAAAAAATAAAGCTCAAGGCTACATAGAATCATAGAATGGTTTGGGTTGGAAGGAATGATCTGGTTCGAACTCCCACTGCCATGGGCAGGGACACCTCCCACTATAGACCAGGTTGCTGAAATCCTCATCCAAACCGGCCTTGAGCACTTCCAGGGATGAGGCATCCACAGCTTCTCTGGGCAGCCTCTGCCAGTGCCTCACCACCCTCACATTAAAGAATTTCTTCCTAGTATCTAATCTAAACCTGTCCTCTTTCAGTTTAAAGCCACTCCTCCTTGTCCTACATGCCCCTGTAAAAAGTCCCTCTCTGGCTCTCTTGTAGGACCCTGTAGGTACTGGAGAGCTGTTATAATATATACATACCATTAACATAAAATAAAAACATTAATCAATTAACTAACATCTGACTGAACAAACCAGAGATCCCTCCTCATTTTACCTTCAGAAAAGGGCTCTCCTATTTATACTGCAAAAAAAATCCTGTGATCACAGGTAATTGAGGATTATATCAATGGTGCAAATGCAGAGATAAATCTGGCATTTCTTTACTCTGAAGTGGTATCTTTCCAGACTACCTTGACTGGAAGCACTGAGGGCAATACTTAAAGTATACACAGACATGTACTCGTAGACATAAGCAGCTCTTTACAGTGCTTCTTGCAAGTTTTGTTTTCCAGATGGAGGCAGACCAAGCATTGCTGATGAAACATTCTTTTGCTTTTGTACTATGCACCAACAAGCAATTCAGAGTGTAGCTAAAATAAAAACATGAAAGAAAAAATAGAGTAGAACTCTGCAGTCCTTCAGGGCTCATAATTCACTGTTCCAAGCAAATAAAGTCTTTCATAATTCACTTGGCTGTATGCCAGAAAAGATATAAACAGAAAGCACTTTTCCCAACATAATTCTGGGCATGGCTGGTCATGCTAGGGAATGAATCCCCTCTTCCACACACACTAACCAGCAGTTAAAGGCAACATGCTCTGTTTTCCTGGCAGCCATTCCACCGTGCTGCGAAATACCATATGCAGAGGTGCTTTCTATGGTGCTGGTCCCATGCTGGCACATAGCTGCATTTATGAAAGTCTGCTTGAAGTTTCTCTTCCAGTAATAAGTCCCTTAGGCAGCATTTATATATAACAAATTGGACCTGGCTGTGAGTAAACTGCCTCCTGTACATAAAGATAAGTATAATATTCATAAAGAAGTAGTAATACTTAAAGTTGGGGTTTTTTTAATTTAAACTCCCAAAATAATTAAAGGCAAAATATTAGAAATTAAGTACGCAGTTTTAAGTCATCTAACAACAAATGCGTAAGAAGACTAGCATCAGTTATGTTTATTTCAATAAATAAAAGGAAAGGAATCTTACATGTTCTAGATGAATATGGGCCTGGCTGGCAATGTCATAAATTACATCTCTCACATTTTTCTCTTGCTTGCCCCTTATGAAATCCTCTTGTGAAACTCCATGCTAGACATAGGAAGGAAAAACAAAATCAAAAAGAGAAAAGAACCACCATAAATATCAATCTTCCATTTTAACTTCTCAAAAATATGTTCCAGCAACCAAACTAAGGACAAAATACTAAAACAGCCTAAATGTTTTACTACTGCTCCCTCCTTTTTTAATTCCTTTTTTTTTTTTGGTCAATTGCTTAAAAAAAAAATTCAAGAAATCACAGAGAACAGTTGGTACAGATTCTTTCTGCATGATTTTGCTCCCTAAATCTTTGTGGTCAGTAAGACGACCAAGTTAGATTTTAAAGTTTGGGGAATTTAGATCAGTTTAGATACCCAGTTTTTAAAACCATGAACCAAGAATAGATATTAAGCAGAAGCAAGCCAGTAACAGCTAACACAAGAAGCCATGCTGGCTTTTGAAATCTTGAGATTGGTGTGCACCATCAGGCTTGCAAAAATAACCCCAACCAACCAACAAACCCATCCTCAAAAACCAAACAGCAAAAAACCAGATCCACTGGAAAACCACCCCTCCAAACCTCAAAAGAAACCAACCCCAACCTTATTCTTTTACTACAGATACCAATGTGAGACACAATATGGCATATTCAGAATTGCACCAGCTGCCTGTTCCTCTCAACAACAGTGAGGCATGTGAAAGCTGTACAAATGTAGGCTGGTGGGCTTCACAGGAGGTAGAGGCTCCAGGAGAACTCTGCAATACTTGCCAGCAGCTGAAATGCTTACAGGATGCTCAGTCTTCACAGAAGGGATGCAAGCTTTTTTTAGTTTCACTGCAAAACACCTTCCATGGCAAGGAATGACTGTGAATTTTCAGGCTATGTTTGAAAAGCTGAAAATTTGGAAGGCCACCCATACCATGCAGTCCCAGAAGGGCTGCAAGCAAGGTGCAGCTCCTTTTTGCAGTCTTATAACCCTGACCTATATTAGCATCTACATTTTTTGCAACTACCTACATTACTAAACTTCAGATCAAAACTTTTAATTGTATTGAGATTATATTCAGAAAATACTAACACAACTGCCTTAGTCATTACTATAATTGCAAAAATTTTGGTTAAATAGAAAAAGAACAGCATTAACATTTAGAAATAAAGACTGGAAATGAAGGAATTACAGTTGAGATGCTGCAGATCGAGCCACAGAACATTAATGAAAAATTCTGAGCTTTAATCCCATCCTACTTAAGTTGCACGATCTGTTAAATTCCAATGCAAATTAGGTGTATAGTTTAAACTGGAGGACTATACCATCTCCTACAGCAATGTATGGAATGTGTGCCTATAGCTGTCAAATATGGAACAAAAAAAAACCCAAAACCACCAGCACATTTATGAAAAGGTAACAAAGAAATGCAAGAAGATTGTTCAGAAAAAAAATTTCTCACAGTGCTTCCTTTATGGTCATAGGAAAATTTAAAAAAAACCAAAAAACAAAAAACAAAAACAAAAAAAAAACCACACAAAAAAACAAAAAAAAACAAAAAAACAAAACAAAACAAAAAAAAACAAAACAAAAAAAAAAACAAAACAAAAAAAACAAAACACAAACCAAAAACAAAAACAAAAAAAAAAAAAAAAAAAAAGAAAGAAAAAACCCACATCCAACCCCAAACCACAAAACCAAGGCCCCATTACATAGTTGCCTTTTTATACATTAATGGAAAAATTCCTGAAAATTAAAATATTATATTTCATAGAAACAAACAAATAAAAGAAACACCCCCCCTCCAAGAAACAAACACACAAAACCCAAACCCAAACAAACAAAAAACCAAAAAGAAACCCTAGAGTTTCTTGAAGGTCACTTCTCTCACCTCCCAAAGGACACAAAACCATGACAATGGCATATTACTAGGCCACAGCAGAAAGTTAAATTAAAGAAAAAAAGTCCTGTTTCTTTCTGGCAGAATAAATCATGATCTCATATCTAGCACTGAGAAACACAGTTAGAAGAAACATTATACTGTTCAATTCCAGACAAATTGCTTCTCTCACCAACATACAAATGTCCATGGGAAGAAAGACCTTTTGTCTTGTACTATGATACGGAGTTGCTCTTAAACAGGTAACTATGCCTTGTGCTTTCCCAATGTGACTGGCTGCATGGTCAGCATGGATGTCCCTCACACCTAAAATTGCAGAAATAATATGTTTAGAAACATGCAGTCAGACCTTTTGAGGAGTATGGTCTTCCCTGATGTGTATCACAGTCATACTTTAGGAAAGCTAAGTGCATTGGTCCATGACAGAACATTCTGTGCATAAATTGCCTTGCGATCTCATCTCAGAGGTGCAAAGCAGCAGGAAAAGTCATTGATTTCCACATTCAGGAGTAAGATGCCTATTATTTTGTTGCGGTGTCTGCAAAAGGTATACTTAGCAGAGCAGCACCTATTCAGACAGAACACATCAGTACACAAACTCATTTTCATTGATATGTCCTCTCCCAGGATAACAGTATCCCAAGAACTGTTTTTCGGGCCAAAAAAAGTCATTAAAGTGTGAGATTCCTGACAGGCATTAATCCTTACAGTGTGGTTTCATGATTAACTGCAGCTGATTCATCATGGTAGTGAAGCCATAGAGAATGATCCTACACTTCACCCCCCTAACCCATATTTCTGCCCCCTCCCTTGTGCTGTTTCCGGCAATGAGGAAAACTGAATCAGATCAGCAAAACAACAGAAAAGTAATTTTAGTTACTGCACAGTCACACAAGTGTGAGAACTGAAAAAGGGATCATAAAGCTCTAATGTTTTCACAGGACTGACCCAGGATAAAATGAAACTTTAAAGGAAAATTGAAATTAAAACTCATAAAAGCTCTAGCAGAAGCAGCATTCCATAAAGAAAGAAATGAGGATACAGGAATGACAGTCAAAGAGCCTAAGTAACTTCTGAAGATTGTACCAGGCATACCAGATTCCCAGCAGAAGCCTGTCTGGGCCTTCAATGGGTCTCAAAAGCCTCTGCAAAACAGTGGCTATAAATTAACCACAGAGAAAGCAAAGTATGTCTTGGAGGAATCAATGGATATAACTTACTGATACTGACTGGGCAGCTCAAGATTTACATATAAATAGGAATTTGGGGGGAAAAAAAAAATCTCAGAGTTAGCAGTGACTCATGCTCAACCTGGGAATATATCCCAAAAGTGACATTCTTAAAAGGTTTAACAGAATTATTTAGTAATATCAAACTCCTAATTACTGAGGCAATTAATCAGAGAGCACAACCATTGATATTTTTAAATGACAGGAGTTGAGAGGAGGTACGAGGACTTTGGCTGACACAATTACCAGTCAAAATGAGAGATAACCTGAAACCAGTAAGAATAAAACAGCACTAGTACTGGGAGAGATACACACACAGTGGAGACTGGTTAGGAATAAAGAATCTAAAAAGGACAAAAAAATTTAGCAAACATGACCTGCAATGAAGCCAGGTCCACCTAGTCTGGAAAAGATTGCTGACAGGGAACACCAAGAAAGGGTTTGATTAGTTTCCCTGTTTATGGAGAAAAAATTACAGAAGTTAACTGTTTAATATGCAGTGAAGGAGACTTTTGCTTAGATACTTTATTACATTCATATAAGAGAAGTTAAACATGACAATAGAACACCTAGAATAACCAGAGCCTCCATACCCATTTTCAAAAACAGATTTATCTATTTGTACCAGGAGTGACCCAAGCACGACTGAACTTATTCAGGATCAAAAACATTTCCCAGAATGAAAGATTTTGACATTTCTCATACTCCTACATTTCTTCAATCAGAGGTTCAGAAAGACATTTGCAACATTTCACTGATTTCCTACTGAGGAAGCAAATATTAGATGTTAAGAGATAAGTTCCTCATTTCTTCCAAAGAATAAGGTGCTCACCATATCTCTTTTTAATTCTTTTAATTTCATTATTATTAAGTCTTTTAGCCTCAGTATTGGCCTTCCATCAGACCACTCTGATAGACAAAAAGAAAATACTGCTATACTAAATATTACTAAATAACAGTTTTTTCCACCTTTTTTCTACATCTGAGCTCATATAGGGAATACTTCCATAGTGCAACAGACACCTAAAAGAAAATTACCCTTTTCTTCACTACAGATGAACAGTTCTTTTGCAATCTGTAACTCTTATATTAGACATGAAACTAGCTCTTGACCACAAGGATCATCTTTGTTGCATTTTTTCTAGCTATTCAACTACTGATAGTTAACCTACTTCTAAGAGGATTCACACCCAAATTTAAAACATCACCAAGGGAAGTTTATAGGTTGGGAAGTTGGCTGTTTCAAGATAATCAGTGTACATCACTGCAATACAGAACAACAGCTGCAGAATATCTACAGCACCTTGTGTTCTGTAGGATAATCTAAATATAGTGAAGAGTTGAATTTACCACACATAAGAGCAAGAAGAGACAAAACAAAGCAACAAAGAATGGAACAGTAGGAAACTGCACTTCAATGAGCTCTGCTTCCAAGGAAAGCATAGGTCTAGGACAGCTGTAGTACGATTCCACATTCAAAAGATACATGAAGTATTACCTAAGGCAACTTCTATGAAAGTAAACTCCAGTGGGAAAAGAATGGGCTTTTTGAAACATCAATAAATATTGTACCTGCACTAATGAGTCAACAACAAAACAAAAAGGGCAAAACACCTACCCAGCATTTCCAAGGTGAGGTACAAGAGAGCACTCTGAGTGTTCTCAGCATACGTTTCGAGCTCCTGGATGTTACGGTATGCCCTATCATCCAAATTCTTCTCCTGTAATATAAACACAGAACTTCAGTAAAACATAACTGCTATTTACACAAGTTTATTACTACGGTCATGTCAACCTAATTCACTAACAAAACAAAAAAAGGACAAAAATCGAGAGACAGAAAAGTACAAACTCAGATAGAAGCAATCGTTAAAGCTTATAGCAAGTCTAACATAATCAACTACATGCAACTGCAGCCATGTCTGCTTACTGGAGCAAATATAACTTTCTGCAGTAATATGAAATCAGAATTCTTCTTTAAAAAAAGATACAGCCAAAACAAAACATCATATGGTATTCTTACACCATGAGGTTTTCAATTATAATAGTTATTTTGCAACTGAAGCACAGAGAAATTTGGGTAAATATGAATGTATGGTTTAAAACATGCATAAAATCTATCAAATACACACGAGTTTCATAGTCATAAGCAAATCATTGACTCTTAGAATCACGGAATGGTTTGGGCTGAAAGGAACCATCTAACTCCAACTCCCCCTGCCATGGGCAGGGACACCTTCTAATAGAGCAGGCTGCAGAGAGTCCCGTCCAACCGGGCCTTGAACACTTCACGGACAGTCCACAAACTCTCTAGGCAACCTGTTCCACTGCCTCACCACCCTCATAGTAAGGAATTCCTTCCTAAGATCTAATCTAAACCTGCTTTTCTTCAGCTTAAGGCCATTCCCTCTTGTCCTATCACCACATGCCCTTGTGAAAAGTCCCTCTGCAGCCTCTTGTAGCCCCCTTCAGGAGGGTGCTATAAGGTGCTATCCCCCAGAGCCTTCTCTTCTAAGGGACCAACAGCCTCAAATTTCTCAGCCTGTCTGCATAGGCAAGCTGTTCCAGCCCCCAGATCAACTTAGGGCCTCTAATAAATAATATAGCCAAAAATAATAAAATACACCCAAATAATGTAGTATCTAATAAAATACACCAAAAAACATAACATCCTCCAGCATTCTTCCTGTCCTAGTGGTTTCTGTGGTTAAAACATACTAGTCATAGGATTAAGAACCAGTTTTAAGATTAAGAAACTCTGAAGTCTTTCATAGCAATGACACTCTGCAAGTAACTGACCATCAATTTTCTCAATGTATAACTTCATTAGACACTAACTTTAGCAATAAAAATAGTTTAAGAAATTCCTGCCCCCCGCTTTTCATTCTTGCCCTTGTGTCAGAGCTGGTAGCAGCATCACTGTACCAGTGAAATTCTTCCTCATTTTTTCCCAGAAAAGGGTGGATATTTTAAACTTCATGTGATTTGAATGCTCCAGTTTACAACATTGCTTAGGAAAAACTCCACAGCCATGATAAGAAGTGGAAAAGTGTGGCAGAAAGGTTCAGACAAGTCATTTAATTTTTGAGATCCTACATCTATGTGGACTCACAAACTACACCTATTTTAAAGCAAAAATAAACAAAGGATTCTATTAGCCGTTCTGGCCAGAAAAGAGCAGAAACTACGGAGAGTGGCATCAAGGGAGAATTAAAAAGAAATATAGCAGTATCATTTTTAAAGAGAAATACTGCTGTCTGGAAAAGATGAATTATATAAGCTTTTGTTCTACACATAAGCACATAAAAATAAGGAAAAGAAAAGCCAAATACGACTAAAACTAGAATCAGACTCTGAATGGTAAATACTTACTCTTTCATCAATGATCTTCATGAACCACATTTTAGTCAAATTATGCCTCTTGACAGCCTGAAAATTATCAAATAAAACCTCCATGTTAATGTATACAAAGTGATGGTAGTACTGCATTCTGAAGGCTGAAATATATTTTAGATATTTAATACAATAATACAGAGATTCAAATACAGAAATTTTCAAATGACATTTACTTCAAGTTGCTGCACACAAAAATGAAATACTGGACTAACTAAAAGCTTTTCTTTAAAAATGTTTTTGCAAGTAATTTATTCTTGGAGTCATACATTCCCACAAAATATTTGCAGATAACTATGTTCACTTTCCAAAAAGAACACAGTTTCCTCCAGAGTCAAGCAATAAAAAATATTTCTCCTATACATTTTCAAGAAAACATCAGTACAACATACTGATACATACTGTAAAGACAGCAACCTAACAAAGTATTATACTGAATATTCTGGGATTGTTTAAAATGTATCCCACAGCATCTCATATTCATACATTCTTTTGGCTTTTATCTTGTACTTAACTTCCTTCCTGTACCACTTCATAACTTACCTTCAATCCTCTTAATTACACACATTGAATTTTCCAGAACACATTGTCAGAAAGGCTATATTCACACATATAAACATTTACAAATAAGATTTGTGGAGCAGATTTCTCACCATTTAGCTTAATAGCTCATTTTCAATTTCTTCTTTACATCCATCATATTAGTAAATATTTTTTCAAGGTTTGACAAGACCAGATCTTGTTGATTCAACAAATTCTGCTTGAGACAGTACTCCGTATGTGAAAAGACAAATTTTAAGTTATAACTACAAATGTCAGGTTTGATTCTCACTTGTTCACCTCAAGTATCATTTTGTAAACTAAATCCTTTAAACAAGTCAAGACTTAAAGCTCCAAAATGAAATCTGCTAAATTATGCAATTTGAACATTACATCCATTTTAAGCTACCTTCATTCAAACACACAGGTCCTCACTTCTCAAGCTTCAAAAACTGGCTTCTTCTACCAGAAACAAACGGAGAATTAGGCCTCACTCTTCATATGTTCAAAATGGACAGGCAAGTAGGAACAATTTATACAGCCACTGTATAAATTTATATTAAAGTCACCAAGAAATGAGCTATTAATAATTCAAGAAATACTATTAAAGGCTATTTATCTACTTTACTAGTGCATAAAACTTTAGGAATCCAAATGTGAGTATTCTGGGATATACAAAACTTCAGGAACACATTTAGCATGATAAATTGGAATTTATTCTGGAAAATCAAATTGTCCTCATATAAACTCAACAGCAAAAAAAGAGTACACATTGATTATGTTGTGCAAAGACATGCTAATTCTATTAACAGTTCTGCAATACTTGTGAGTTCAAGTGTCTTTCCAAATGCTTCTTTCTAAGAATTGCAAGGACATTCCTGGACATTTGTGAAGACATGATCTTCAAATAGGTCATTCTTGGGGTATTTGCCAAAGTACAGAAATAAAAATCACACCTTGACTGAAAAGGTCACCAGGTAAGGTTGAATTGTCAGCTCATTCCAGTGCTCTGCAGTGCTCAGAGCTTTCAGAGCTCCTAGAAATACCTTCTGAATTATTTTTCAACATCTTATTTCGCAACCAGTTCTGTTTGGATTGTATTATATTGGTCTTCCTTTAGAGAAATCACACGAGGTGAAATCTTATTAGAGAGATAGGTAATCCTTTCTTCCACTTCAAAATCAATTTTCTGTTTTGTGAGAAAGGAGCATGACTGGGCCCTTGCTGCTGGGAAGGGTTGCAGTTGGTATCCCAGTATCTGAATGATTTATATCTGAATGCTGTACTGGTTTTGGCTGGGATAGAGTTAATTTTCTTCACAGTGGCTTTTATGGGGCTATGTTCTGGATTTGTGCTGGAAAAGGTGTTGCTAAGAACTGCTGCTATAGTTACTGCTGAGCAGTGATTACACAGTGTCAAGGCATTTTCTGCTGCTCACACCATCCCACCAGGGAGGAGGCTGGGAGTGCACAAGGAGTGGGAGGGGACACAGCCAGGACAGCTGACCTCAGCTGACCAAAGACATATTCCAGACCATTTGGCATCAAGCTCAGCAGTAAAGTAAGGGGGGAGGTTGGCAGGTAGGAGAGGGCACCTCTGCTAAGAGGCTGGCTGGGCTTTGATGCACACACCCCACATTGACACACATATAAGCAGCCTGAAAATAAAAGCGGTTGAAAGAAAAGATACAGTCGTATCCACAGCTAACTTGTACCTGACCCGCTCAATCAGACAACTAAATGAGAGGATATCTTCAGAAGCAAAAATAAGTTAGGCTACACTAAAGTTGCTCCTTAGAAAGGAGACAAAAGCATTTTGGGAGAAAACCATCTTGTACCTGGGAAGTTTGCCATTTGTTGGAAGAGAGACAGAGAGAAGGAAATAAAAGGTAAAAGCACAGACAGATTGACATGGTAAACAAGTGATTCTGCACTTTAATATCTGCATTAAAGTATAATGCTAAGTACATCTTCAACTCCCATAATCCCGTAAAAAGGTTCACAACATTTGCCAGTCTTCATTCTAACTGTACAAAGACTATGCTGTAGCTAAAGCACATGCTATATCTGAGCTGGAGACTCCTAGAAAAAGCTCTGGTCTTCCCTAGAAGTGACTGTAACATTTTATTTCCTGGCATTACCTATGTTTTCTCTTAGTTAACAAAGTGTATCTTAGTTTAAATCTCAATTTTAATCTAAACATGAGTGTTGACAGACAGGAACAAATGCTCACTTATGCTTTAGGTCACATTTGAAGGAGAAAGAGTCAGGGAGAGGCCAAGGTTCTTTGTAAAGGACTAATTTTTGTGGTCTCGGAGGTGCAGCAGAGTTGCATCCATTCCTGAAGGTGTTCAAGGCCGGGTTGGATGGGACTTAGAGCAACGTGGTCTAGTGGAAGTTGTCCCTGTCCATGGCAGGGGCACTGGAACTAGATGATCTACAAGGTCCTTTCTAACCCAGGCCGTTTTATGAAGCTGAGTGAAACCAAAACTGCAACAAGAGAAATGCTCTAATCCTGCAGAAACTGCATTGTTCTAATCCAGAGTTACAGTGAGTGTCCTGCTTTTCCCAGGATTTTAACAGGAACAATGCAGATAAATATTTGGACAAAGACTCCACATTTCACTGCCTGTTTTTCAGCAGGTCCACAAACCTAACTACCTATGGATCTCTGTCAACTGTATTCAGCTACTGAGGTTTAGACAAACTGCAGCTTTTCCTGTCCAGAACTCAGAGATCTTTAGTTGAAATCCAGGTCTGATCTTATAGAGTAAGAGTAGCTGTTCTCTTGGAGCACTTGTGGACTTGCTGCTCCAAAGACTTGCTGTGGCCCGTGGCCCTAAGATGCCAAGTTAACAACATATGGAATTTCCATCCCTGAAAAAATTCAAAATTCACCTCAATGTGACCCTGATAACCTGATCTAACTTTGATGTTAGATCATCTCTGAATGGCAAGCTGGACTAGATGACAACCTACCAATGAAATCATTGTGGTTTTACATCAGCATCAAGGGGATTTACACTGCCATTTACACTGCCTTCAGACCTTCAATCACCCATTGAACATATTAAGGACAGTCCTAAGTAGAAACAGAAAAATTTGGAAGAAAGCCTCTGTCTCTTTGGCTATGGTCAGCAAAGGGATAGATATGTAGGAATACTTCATGTGTGATGTTCTAGTCCCTGCAGAACTTGAGCATCTTGGTAAAAATAAACTGCTAAGATCACAAGTACATCCTTGTTACTCAGTGCACATAAAAAGATCTGTGCAACACATAAACACAAGCCACCATGCAGCTCTTGATGTGAGGAGAAGACTGTATTAAGATTTTCCCTATTATCCAGTAACTGCATAAAGCCTTGGGCCTTTCCTCATACCTATTTGCTAATTCACCTTCTGCGCTCAACTTTCTGTCTTTTTCTACAGCTGAATCTCTTCAGACGTAACTAGCACTGGCTTAGAAAAGTACACTTTTGCACTTCAACTATCAACTTATGGCTTACCACAATTTACTCAGCCCTTCACCTAAACAGAAGAGAAAAAAGCAGATGGTTCAGAGAAGTCTGACCTTTCAAGCAGGTCCCACATAAATATCCTCCTTCTCCAACTCAGCTCTTTGCTTGTAGGTAGCTTACACACAGAAACACAAACACAATTTACATTATCTGTTTTATATAAAATAATGCTGTTAACTATGTAACACAGCACACACAAAACACTGACATTATTTCCCACGGTAATACTAAAGTTAAGTGAATTTTAGGACAATAAAGGCATATTTTACCCTCCACAGTTCTGTAGCAACTGGCTGATGTGGTGGGTTATCGCAGTATATGTCTTCCACAGCCTCCCTCCAGAACTGCATCCGCATCAAACCCGTAGTCTTCTGAGTTATGGAGTCTTTAATCTGGAAAGGACACATCTGGAGTGAAACTCACAGTGTCTTTAAGACACTTGGTCTATCTACACTGAAAAGAGACACAGGACATAGCCACACTCAGTAGGGAAAATGCTCAGTTTTCAATTGACGTTTATTCCCAATACAGCTTGTGAACACTACATAAACTAAAAAAGAAATCTTCCCCACAACCTGAACTTTGAAACCCATGGAGAGTAAGTCTCGGGTGACTGTCACCCTAGCGTTCTTCCCAGAAGGAAAGGAAGCAGTGGTGCCAGCAGTGCAGGAGAGCACATCATGGGTTGCCAGAAGCGCAGCCTACAGGAGCTGGTCAGGGGTTTAGCCTGGTCAGCTTATTTCCTGGATCACTCCTTTCTGGTAAGCTTTGCCAAGTTTCCTGGCTGCACTGGCAGTTTCTGGCCACCTAGCAAAGGGAAGAGACTGCAGCCACTCCTCTTCCACTACACTGACAGCAAACTTCCCTCCTTGCAGCCTTTCCCTCACCTTGCTTCTGCCAACAAAGACCTGGTCCTGGTTATCCAAGTTTTTGACAGACCTTCTACAGACAGGATTTAGCTGCACTTGACTGATTCAGTCACTGCATGTGAAGCCAGGATGTGGATGCAATCACATAACAGTATCAAGGACCACTGCCTGTTATAATTTAATTTTAATTTTAAAAAGCACGACAAAGAGGAAAGCCAGAAAATCTATACACATCAGCAAAGTAATTGGGGGAGGCTGGCTACTTTCCATGGGCCATTCAAAACTAGAGGTTTGTATTGCACTAGTTATTCATTGCCCTTCACAATATAAAAAGTTAATCTTGGCAAAACACAACCTGCTAGTGTAATTTAGAATATCAAAATTGTTATTTTACATTTCCAGAGTTCACAAATATATTTTAATACCTGCCTGAGCCAGTTCCACATTGAAGGCTCTCAAGGCAAAAGCAGAGGTTCGAGATTCCGCAGGCAACAGCAGAGAACACAGAAACCCTTCATAGTCACGCTTTCTATAAAAGGATGAAAAAATATATTTGTTACTTATAGCTCTATGTACATTGGGTGTGTTACTGCTTAGCACTGACCTCCTGAAAGAGTAGCAATAAGTTATAGTTCAAAACTTTGCAAAAGTAACAGCTTTTAGGCTTAAAATAAGACAAACTCCAAGAGAGGGGAGGTTGTCTGAACTCTCAGTGCACCTCTGAAATCCAGATCTCAGATATCTGACTAAAGGCAGAAGAAAGGCTGTGGCAGAACTGCAAAAAGAATCCAGCTTGTCCGACCTCCGGATTTCTGTTCCAAACATGAAACCACATTTCTTTAAAAGATTGTGCTTTGGAGCTTGGCAGAATAGTGCTCACTTAACCATTAAGTTTTTGTTTATATAGGCAATTATATTCAAAGCATAAAAACTGTGGGAGCTGGCAGTTTCGCTGCAGGCAACCCACTGTCACCCTGGAGTGACATGCCATCGTTTGGCCACGTGGGTGTGCCACGAAATTAAAAACAACACGGTGCACAGAATCACAAACTGCAAAATCAGACATCACTGCAGCTAATAAAATCACCTGGCCACTTCTGAAAAGCTAAACTGCTTGTTTTGAACAATGTTTTTGTGTACTTTCTGATGAGCCTAAAACCTGATTCTTTGTTAGAACAAGTCCAACAACTCCAAGTTTCATCTCGGAAGTGGAGAAACAGGTGTTAAAGAAAACACATTTGCTCATTTTCATGAAGTTTGCTGTTCTTCCATGTACTCATATTTCTTTGGAATATGAGCTTAAAATAGCAAAGCCAAACTAAAACCAAGGGTTATTACGGTTACTACTTTTAGCATCAAACAAAAAGGAAGTGAGCTTTAACAGAGGTTCTTAACCCTACAGCAGCTGACAACAAACACTTAGAGTTTTCACAATGGTTGTGAAACTTGTTTTAGAGCTTGATGCAAATTCACAAACATAAACAAAAAAATTTACATTTGTGAATTTTAGCAGGCTTTAAGGGTCACATTCATATTAAAGAACAGATGCATCAAATTTCCCTCAATTAAGACAGTTTCTGAAAGTATTATCACCTCAAAACCTAGTATTTTTTTTCAAGACTGATTGTAGTAATACCGAGTTTTGCCCACTCTATGCAGAGCTGCAAGGTTTACAGCCACATTTTCCCAGTTCCAGTTTGCCTGAGTTGTTCACGCAACACCTCTATTTTCAGGAAGAAACAGGTTACACAAAGTACACAGCAGTACAATAGAGAAATTTGTCTTCCCTAGAGTAATGGTGTTGACGTGTTGGTTTTCAATTATTCCAAGCTTAAAAATGAAGTGTAGCAAATCTATTAAGCCACAGTGTGTAAAATAAAACTGATATTGCTACAGATCATGTTCTATCTCAACATCCTTCATGTATTAGGGTAAGGAATGAAGAAAGAAGGGAATGACCTTAAGTCAGGTATTGAGTGTTTTTCGTAGTTTTTCTCTCACATAAGTATATTTTATGTATGAACACACACACAGAAAAAAAGCTGGCTATGAACATTATTGGACTTTCAGTACAATGAATTTCCTCCATATTATGAAACTTCATAATACCATCAAGCCACATGGTTGTCTTCCAGAGCAGACATCATAAGCAGCAAGAGACAGAAAACATACTTACTAGGGATACATATTTTTAACTAAATAGCTTTAAGCAACTTTTAAAAGAGTTGCTTAACATAAAAAGGAAAGCCCAAGAGAAAGGACATCTTGCATATTGCAAAAACTTGCACAAATGTATATCCTTAAAGCATAACTCAGTTGTTCTTCCTAGTGTGTGGGAGAATCAAATTCAGGACTAGGGAATTGCTGATGCTTGCACAGCCACAGGTGTTTTATTTCTGTTTGAATAATAACTCCTTTCTCTTCTTTTTATAGTTTATTATTTCCATGCAATATATGAGCTACTGGGAACAGCAGCTTCAATTAAATGAAGCCAAAAGCATAACCACCTTTCATTTTGCTATTTTGAATGGTCATGTATTTTTCTAACTAATCTTTTTATCATTTAACAAAAATGTATATTAAAAACGTTTTAATTCAACCATCTCAGCTTCTGTGCCTTCGAACCTAACTATTCTGTTCACACTTGTTTGTTACTGAAAACATTTTACCTGTATACATTACCTTTATTTGTATATTAACTGCACAAACAGCCTCTGGGCTCTTGAGTATCAGGTGAACAAATCCTGGGTAGAGTAACTAGGAAAAGCAAGCTATATTCTGAAGCTTTGTCAAGGAAACTGCAACCTGGCTGTGCACTCTGCTGCATCTGTATAGATCTCCTGGTTTTTGCTGCACTGAACATTTAAGATTGTCCCATTTCTTTCCATTAGTTTTCCTACCTCAGGCATTACTGCTGACTACACACACCTTTCTGTCTTTTACAAGCATCAGTTTGGAAAAGATGATCCTGTTCCACTCTTTCTATACACACCTGGAAGCCGCCCTCCTGCTTTTGTCAACCATCTAGGACAACAGTATCCAAGGAGAAATTACTTAGGTCTTTAAAAAGAAACTTGTTAAACGTTTTACTTTGAAAAGAACTGAACTTCTGTGGATTAGAAAACAGCCAAGGGACTCTGCACGTTGTTTACAGCGCAGAAGCCCAGCAGGAAACATGGCTTGGCCTGGAAGTGCCTGAGCTGTACTCCTGCTCCTCTTGGAGCACTTTGGACTTGACAAAAAAAGGTATGCATGCTTCTGGAACATAGCCTCCCTCCTGCATTCAGGACAGAGAAGGTACTGAGCTGCCTGTCCAGCTATCGGATGTCATCTGCTTTTGCCCATTTTTCTAAGAAGCACTCCGGAAGCTTGGCTGTTTCCCAGCAGCCAAGAAAATCTGACAAAACCCATTATTTTTAAACATCCACTTCGGTGATCTCTCTCTCCAAAATGCCGAGGCAAAGAAACTGAAATATTCAAAATATCTGAAGAAATGCAGCAGTGAAGAGGCGGGGGTGTGCGTGGATTGCCGTGGGAGGCTCCCCAGGGAGGTCGTGGGAATCTCCTGGAGACATTCAAATGTCTCTCCGAGGACATTCAAAACCCACGTGGACGCGTTCCTGTGTAACCTGCCCTGGGTGACCCTGCCTTGGCAAGGGGCTGGACGAAACGCCTTCCAGAGGTCCGTTCCAACCCTATCGGTTCTGTGATCCTGTGTGCAAGGTAAATCATCCACGCAGGTTAAATATCCGCCTGCTTTCCGCGCTCCCAACACGGCGCGGTCCCGCCGGCCCACCGCCGCCGGCCATAGGGACCGTTCTCGGGGCCAGGAGAGGCCAAGGGCGGCCTGGGGGAATCCCAGTCACCCTTTCAGGGAACTCGCCAGCTTCCCCATCGGGAGGGAAGCGCTGTCGAGCCCTCCTGGGACAGACTCGGAGCCTTCCCCTGCGGAGCGCGCACCGCCGCGCCTGCAGCCCCCGGCCCGCGGGCACTCACCGCACCAGCTCGGCGCAGTACTGCACCGCTCCTCCGGCCGCCGCCCGGCTCCGGCTCCAGTCTGCCGCCGCCCTCCCGCCGCCGAGCCCCGGCGGCCGCGCCAGGCGGTGGCGGAGGCCGATCCGGCCGCGCCGCAGCGCTGCCCCCGCCGTGGTGCCCGCCATGGCCATGGCCCCGGCCCCGCTCCGCCCCGCGCAGCGCAGGGGCCGCCGGCAGGTGGCACCCGCGGAGCCGCGGCCGGGGCCCTGCGGGAGCCCCGCGGCCCTTTGTGTGCTGCAAATGGCGCCCGGCAGAGAGCCGCCCTCGCCTGGGTTTCCAAAAGCTCCTTGGGAGAATTCCTCTGCTCCCTAGGAAATCGGGCACTCTGCTGGGGGCGGAGTAATTGGAAAGCGGACCGGCGGAAAAGGACCTGGAGGTGCTGATTGACAGCCGACTGAAAATGAGCCAGCAGTGTGCCCGGGTGGCCAAGAAGACCTTTGGCATCCTGGCCTGTATCAGGAATAATGTGGCCAGCAGGACCAAGGCAATGATTGTTCCCCTGTACTCAGCACTGCTGACGCCCCACTTCAAGTGCTGTGTCCAGTTCTGGGCTGCTCCCTACAGGAAGGACATTGAGGTGCTGGAGCAAGTCCAGAGAAGGGCAATGGAGCTGAAGAAGGATCTGGAGCACAAGTCTTATGAGGAACAGCTAAGGGAGCTGGGGTTGTTTAGCCTGGAGAAAAGAAGGCTCAGGAGTGACCTTATTACTCTCTACAACTCCCTGAAAGGAGATTGTAGCCAGATGGCGTTTGGTGTCTTCCCCCAGGCAACAGGATGATAGGATGACAGGATGAGAAGACATAGTCCTAAACTGCACCAGGGGAGGTTTAGGTTGGACATTAGGAAGAATTTTTTCACAAAAGGGGTAATTAGACACTGGAATGGGCTGCCCGGGGAGGTGGTGGAGTCATCCTCCTTGGAAGTGTTTAAGGAAAGACTGGATGCGGCACTTATTGCCATGGTCTAGTTGACATGGTGGTGATCAGGCTTAGGTTGGGCTTGGAGATCTCTTCCAACCTAATTAATTCTGTGATTAGCTTTTTAAATCTGATGCCCCAAAAATTTGAGGAAGCTGAGTTCTAAAAGCTTCCTCGCTGTGGACAGTGGGGCGTAGGAGCAGCTGAGGGACCTGGAAAAGTCTCAGGGCTGATCTGCTGTGTGAGGGAGTAGAGCAGAGCAATTCTCACTGGGCAGCAAAGCTGGCCCTAGGGCTCTGTCCTTAATAAAATGCGGTGTTTTAAGGTTTGCATCAAAAGCCCTATTTCCTCCGCTTGGCTGGCAGAGGGGATCCTCACACCTTACAGGTTGGCTGGACTTTTATTTAGAGATGGAATTAGCCTCATAGTCACGGATAGAGCAGCTGTGCTTCCTCAAAATTTGGCCTATATGGGAATAAGCCAGCAGATTCATACAATAATGCCACCATGCTTAAAAGCAGTTTCATCTTGAAACTACACCAGCCCAACCTATTAGTAGCTAACCCAACCTAGGTGTTACTACTAGAAGAGACACAACAGCAGTCTGGCTCTTCTTTCTATCCCCAGCCATGCCATCCTCTTCCTTGGTGCCACCTTTGACCTTCGTTTTATACTACAGTGAATTGATTCAGGTAGTTAAACCAGCAGAAACCCTCCACTGCTCACTTTTGTTTTTCACAAGTTCTTTATCTGCCAGTTTGGTGCCTTGAATCAGTTCACTGCATGGTCAGCTAAGCGTCAGCATGAGCAAGGGGCTGTGGAGAGGGTAGGGTCTCCTGGTTTGTGCACATTAATACATATGTTCATTAACTTAACTGCAAAGTGAAGCCACACAGTAAATACAGGGAGAGTTTTGAGTGGGCAGTGATGTTCAATGGACAAGGCATCTGTTTGGAAATGAGAGCAAGCCCTTATTTTGTGTCACAGAGGCAAGGAGGAGCGGGAGGTTAGGGATCACTTAAGCATTATTTATTTTATTGATTAGTGGCTCTTGTGGGTTTACCCTGAGCCTTTCTTCTTCCCTTTCCCTCATCTCCAAAGTTCTCTTTGTCTTGAAACTCTGAACCTTGTTTTAAATCCTTGCTATGCCTTGAGCAGGATTTATTGTTTGTCAGGAGACCCAAAGGAGGTCATTTAGCTTTGGGTGGAGGCTGAAACTGCTTGTTTAAGTTTTCAGAGAGAACCCCTAGATAAACGAATCCAGCTCTTTCAGCTGCTGCCAATTCCTGGCAGAAGGGTTACATAAACATACTCTAAACCTCAAGGGTATTATAAATAAATCTTTTAAAATATTAACTTTTTTTTAGTCTCTGAATGAACAAAAATGGTGCTAAACTGATTTAAACCTGTAATTAGAAAAGAATAAACCAGTTGTTTATAAAAAACAATCCCAAACTCATTCTCAGTGTGCTGACATTTGTTTCTTATTGTTCTGTACCTTTACTGTTCTTACTAAATTACTTTTTTCTTTAAAAAAATATTCCATGTGTCATGTGTAGTTATTGAAAAGCTTCTTCAAGACTGTACAGATTCTAATAAGTTACCTTTTTGTGCCACCAGCTCAGTGGAAGTAAGGATTTGGCTTAATGTTTTAGTGAGTTTTGAACACTATATAAAAATTAAAGTATCGTAAGAGTCAACCACAAACCTTTTTTAATTATCTCCTTGTGTTAAGGAGCACATTTCATCACCTTTTTCAATATTTCCCTCAGAAGCTGAGAAGTGACTGCCTCTCTGATGTGTGCTTCTTATTGAAGTATTTTGTCCCTCTGACTCCTCAGACAAAACTCTGAAATCCTTGGGCAGCAGTGCTAGTGACAGCAATGGCTGGTTTAGGCAGAGATAATTCAGTTATTACTCTAACCTGGCATTTCTGAGGAAAAAAACCCAAACAAACAAGTTCTGGACAAGGGAAACATGGAAACACTGATCAGTTATAGCTGACTCTTGTTAAAAGAACATCCAGATATTATTTGTCAACACAAAAATGAGAAAAAAAGACCCTCACGGTCAAATACAAGTGGAAGTTTAGGAGGTCTACATATAGTCATGTGTTTGTACCAAAAAACTCTTCATGCAGAGGAGATCAGAGGGGGAGAGAGAGAGACCTGCCTCAGAATATCCAGTGACCAGAGGCTGGAGTGTTCACTGGGATGTAGGATGGTCACTGGGATCCATCATCTCTAGCGAAGAGAGCAGAAATATGCACAATGATCTGGCAGATCTGTTCTCTACATTTACATGGGCAAGGATATATTCTCCCTCTCATTTGCCTCATCTGAATAATCCTGGATTCAAGATTATCAGAGTTAAGGAAAAATTTGTGTGGGCTAACAATAGTGTTTCCTGCCTAGTTCCATGCCACAGTGAACAGGCCTATGCAGTTATTTTACCTGAACTACTAAAATTATTCAACCAAAAATCTTTGTTTAAAGGAGTGCACTAAGAAAATGTGTTTAATGGCAGTTGTTTCAGTCATGGCCATGGAATAATACATTAATACATGTGCTAATAAGCACTAGGCCACTTTGAAATGCATTTTTCCCATCTTCCATGGTTTAATCATCTCAGTCTTTAATTACAAGGTAGATGAAAAATTCCCAAAGGATGTTGCAGTGAAAGAGTTTCATCTTTGTTTGCAGCTGCGTTTTTTATTTTTTGTACGTTTGTCTGTAGATAAATTGCTGGTAAACTTTTGTTTATTTCTTGTTACTATTGTACTCTTTCACTCCCTGGTTTCAAGCACAAATGAGGTTGTACAAGATGGTATGCTAAAAGCAGAGGGACACAAAGGTCTTGGTGATTTATGGAGCGTGAGGACCACTGCATGCTTCCTTGGCTTTGTGCTACAGGACTGAACTGGAGCGACTGTCCTTCAGAGTGAAAGGAAATTGCAATTTTTCCTTATCCACTGGCACCTTTGCCAACCATGGGCATACACCACTGCACTAATAGGAATTGCTGCTCATCTGACATTCTCAAGCCTCCTGTGGTTTTACCTGGGATTGAGGTTTACTCTTATGAAATGAATGGATCTATCAACACACTTTACATATACCATCAAGTAAAGGCCAGGTATTACCAGCTCCCAATTACTTCTGATTCAGATTGCAGACTTGTGAGTGAAACAGTGGATGTTCAGGTCATGCAACTTTTCGATACCTATCTTTTGTTAGGATAGTCTCTTATCTCTTTTTAAACAGTGGATTAAAATAGGACTTCTACAGACAGTAATTGAGAATACAGACATAGCTTCAGCACTCAGATCATGCTAATTGACCTTGGCCTCTAACTAACTCTTTCCTGGCTGTATGTTATGGATGATCTCTGACCAGGAACCTCTACACAGCTGTGCCACATTCTGTGATCACACAAGCAGGCAAAAGCAGAACCTGGGGCCAAGTTTTCAGGTGTTTAGTGCATCCTAACTGCTCAGCTTCCATTCTGAGATCAAAATAACACCTTTAGAATTAAGAGGCCTTTTCTATTAATCTAATGAGTGCCTTTGAAAATCCTGCGCTCTGTGGAGACAATGTAATCTCTTCAGAATTTTGTCTCTAGTTTTTCAAGACCCGTCCTAAAGCCTTCGTGCTGCCATGAGAAGAGGTGACTTGCTTGGCTGCCCTTGCACAGGAGCTGAAGCCCACACAGACACAGTTTAGTTCCATGTTGTTGGCTAGTGTGACACACTTACAATATCGGATGCAAATACAGTTAGTATTTGAATGGAATTCACAAAGTGTGTGCTTTTAAGATAAAGTAAAGCCAAGTCCTCCTGCTGCTGCTTTGGATGCAAATTTTTTGTAATGAATTCTTGGGTTTGTCTGTATCCCTTATCTTGCACCTGTTATCATCTTTGTTGTAAAAAGCTTAGGGGTGAGCTTGCCAAATGATATGCCCCATCTGTGCTACCTGGATAAACAGTATTAGCAAGAAACATGCAAACTGAAAAGCCACAAGTTCTTGACATACAGGTGCCAGCACTTTTTCTCTGCCTAACAAGGACAAGGTGTTTGTGTTCTTTCAACCACTTGCCAGTATTTTCTTTGAAATTGTTGTGAAGTTGTTGGGAGGGAGATGAGAGAGAGAGAGAAAGAGAGGAAACTGGGGGTGTGCAAACTGGTTTTTGGCATGTGGATGAAGTCAACTGCAAATATAACAAGGATTTTATTGGAATTCACCAAGTGAATGTTTTTTCCCCCAAGCCAAAATTGAGCTAAATGTTGTGTCTGCTGTATTGAAGGTGGGTGTATCTGTTGTGAACCCTGCTCTTGTTTATATGTCTATGCTTGGACCCCTGCAAACCAGACTAACACTCAGAAGGAGGAAAGGTGAATAACAAGAAACTGCATCACTAGGACTTGTCCCTGACAGGTCTGGAAAGAAGTGACAGCAGATACAGAAGAGTGAGAGAGGCCTCAGGCATTTGGGCAAGGAGGCAACAGCAGAGAACAATTTGTTCCAGAACCTTATCATGTTCTACTGAGATCTCCACATTTCTCTATGTTTTCTTTTTTAGAAACTTACAGGAGGGACTATTATTGAGTAATTAAAGCACAAGGTTGGCAGCTGGTCTTCTGAAGTCCTGTCACTGAGTTCCTGTGGCAACACGTGTACTGTCTGCAGTAGTCACATCTGAGAGAAGCTTACACTTCATGAACCAGGTCATTTTAACTGACTCGTATCTTTAGTGTTCAGATCTGAGGGCCTTTTGGGTGCGCAGGGCACATCACTATGGCATGTTAGCAGAGACACAGAGTGGTATGAGACCTGTCCCATTGGGGAAAGTTCCACAGGCCTGTTTCCAGCTTCGCTACCTGAGACAGAAGGGATGAGACCAGCAGCACTCGCTGTGGCTGGCTACAGACTTCTCCCTCTTCTGCCATTTTTTGTGTGTTAGACTGCAGAATTTTTTAGAGGGTAGAACTTATGTGTTGGAGGGTAGAACTTGGCATGTGAGTGCCCTGCAGGGGAGTTTACCCAATACCATTTCAACAAGAGACAGACTAAGGACCTGCATTCCTTTTGCTGCCTGCCACACGGGTCTGTATCTGCAAAAGCTAGGAAGGATCTCTCACCTGATCTGCCTGAGCCTTGTCAGTCAGTGAGGATAATTCAAAAGCTGGTTACCCTGGCAGAGTCCAAGATGACAGCATCTTTTGGCATTCGAATATGTTCCACCAGACACAAGCCAGAAACTTCTGCTGTCTTCTCCTTTTTAAAAAACTGGTGGCCTGAGGGGATCCCTTTTTATTATGGTCAATTCAGCCTAATCCCTAACCTGTCCAGGTACTTTAACCAGACTCCAAACTCTTGCAGGGTTAAGTGTGCTGCCAGGCAGCTGGGCAAAACATTACAGATTTGCTGGCAGTGCTACAGCAAGCCACGAACCCTTGCTGCCTCCAAGGCCCTTATAACAGCTTGTAAAAGGGCTCAGAGAAAACTTTCCATCAGAACAGACACTCCTAGGGTGTTGCAGGCCAGGCAGTGTGCCAGTTGCCAGGGATGAGACAATACTTTGGGAAGCTCACCTGTAACCAGTGACTGGCAGCAACATGTCCAAAAGTTGTAGAGCTGCAAGGACACAGACAGATTCATTACACCTTGACTTTTACTCTCTGCCTCCCAGTATCAGGCTTCTTCCCTGAGCATTATACGCAACTAGCCTCTTCTGCTCTCTCTTTCCTTCATCCCAGACCCTCATGGCAGGTGCCAGGCAGTCCCAGTGAGAACAGGCTGTGGAGTCAGCTGCTTAGCAGGAGAATGCCCCAAACCCTGCAAGAAACTTTTTGAAAAAAGTTTCTTTTTGAAACCCATTGTGCAAGGATGCAGGGCTGTCCACTCAATTGAAATACCCTTAAATGATTTGTCAATTTTATACAGTGCAGACCATAGGGAACAATTGTAGGGACAGAATACTGCAGTGTAGAGACACCTGCATAGGCTCCTGGGATTCTGCAGCACTTGTTCTATTTGTACCTATTTTAAAATGGTTGTTAAGAGGACTCAGGTTTTCTTGGGTTGGTTCATGAGGTGAGTAAGGGATGCTGATGTGCCAGAGATGCTGTGGAAGCCAGCTCTACTGAGATAATGGCACCTCCAGCCACACGCAGAAGCAGGATCTTGGGTGTCTAAGTATTTTTCCTGACAAAGACTTGGGTACTTCCAGCTCTTCAGATCAACAAACTGGGCCTGAATGTCCAGTTAAACGGCTTTCTGCCTAGTCTTTACCTCAGGCAACTGTGTCCCCTTCTGAAACTCAGCCTGGTTCCTCAGAAGTCACACAGAGTGCTTCCCACCCTGTCACATTGGTCTGCTCCATCTCACAGTGGGATCCTGCTCTTTCAGCTGTCCATGTGAGCATTCCTTTTTGAACATTTCCCCTTACATGATGAAAGGAAGCCCAAGAACAGCTCTAGTTGGCTCTGCTTTGAGCAGCAGCAGCAGCGGAGCTGAACTAGACGATCTCCTGAGGCACATTCCAGACTGACAGAATCCACTGATTCTGTCAATCTGTGACTGTGAAAAATGTAAATGATAGTATCAGTCCTCACTGGATAAACAGAAAACACTTGAGTATCCTCAGGAAGAGTACTTACAATGTAGTAGAAATAGAAAGAACTGCAGAAACCTGCAGAGGAAACAGGGAAGTTGACATTCTGGTTGTGGACATCACACTGAAGTAACTTACAAAGTGCTTCAGGGAAGCGGACAGATAGTAAAATATCCATGTAGCCAGGAAATAATGCCAATTTTTTTTTCCCCATCCCCTGACCCTGAGCACATGAAGAACCTAAAAAGCAGAGCCATCAGAGATAGGGAAGCTTCACACCTCCTTCAGCAGTTAGCATCCTTCTTTGTTTACAGATGGTGTTCTTACTCCTCAAAGAGAATCCCTCCCAGCTCTGCTGGGACAAAACAATTTGTCAGATCCAGGGGGCCTAGGAGAGGGGACACACTTGGGCAGGAGCCAGGAGGATCTTCTGCACGGGGCTTCAGGACACAAGCATATATAGGAATTTTGATACCGAAATCTGCAGTCGCAAGTAGAAACAATCACCCCCAAAAGCGCTCCTTATCAGCCAACCATAATAACTAGAAGAACATAGCATTTGCTGGAAAAAATGTGATGCCTAGCTGCTGCCCTGCTTCTCACTTCCCCACATTTTTCTGGTGATGTGCGATCTCAAAGCATTTCTAAAACACCTTTTATAAACCAACTCTTTTCAAATACACAGACAGTCCAGAGTTCAGTTCTGAGCATTATAAATGGTCATGCTAATTAAATGCAGCTAAAATAGTGAAAAGAGTTGCATGGCAGACGAGATCAATGACAAAACCTTAAAGAGCACAGAAGGGGATAAAGTGCCGATGTAGAAAGGTGATTTATGGTGATTCTCTGGTTGCTGAAACGGAACAATTATTGAGAACCTTAAGGAGAAAGGAGCATTAGGTTGGAAGATTGACGACAAAAAACCATAGGGAAGGAATCCTTTCAGCACCAGTATGGCAAAGCTTCAGTTCTGGGAGGCAGGTCAATGTAGGTCAGCTCTTGCACTGCAAATGCTAAGCTGGGGAACTTCTCTGGTTGCCGTCTTACGCTATGTTGCCTCCACCCCACCTCTCTTTGAAAAAGGGAAGCATTTTGGTGTTGTCATTTCACGGTCAGCTCCTCAATCTAATTCCTAACCAAAGGCTGCAGCACTAGACAGCCTGATGCAAGGGTAAAATAAATTGCTCCAATGTGGTAATTCTTACTTTAGCCTACAGTTAGCAAGTCTTTAAAAGTAGGTGGCATTGGGATTTGACATCTATGAGTGTAAGGGGTCCTTTTGCCATCTTTTATCCTATATAAGCCACTATCATCTTTTAACACAAAGATATTTCAAGTTCTATCTTCTGTGCATACACAACTGTGAGTTAATTTGTGGCCCCCAATAACTGCATTAAAAGTAAAGGGAACATGAACTTTTATTCAAAGTGCCATTTTTGTATACTTTCCTATAAAAAGGTGTCCCTGTCCACAGCGGGGGGGGGGGAGAGGGAGTAACTGGGTGATCTGTGAGGTTCCTTCCAACCCAAGGCATTCTATGAATCTGTAATTCTATAATCTGAAAACAAGGTGTGAAAAGACCTGTCACTCCATATTCTACACAATAAATAATATTCCAGCCTGGCCAGTAAGTCCATCACAACACAAGATTAGAATCGGAGTCAGAATGTTGATTTTTGAAACTTTTTAATTTCTTTGGATGCATGGAGTTACATATTTGAACATTCATACTGTTATGTTTGGACTGTTATTTTATGACCATTACAGGCTGTAATTAGACATAGTTGTCTCATTTTAAAGATACCGTCTTCTTTGTTTCAGGAGGTTTCAGCCAGCAATTAGTGCAATTGGATGGTGTTTCAATAGCCGGTCTCGAGCAAACTCCTATGATGAGTCACACCATTGGCAAAACATGTCAAGTGTGATGGGGTAGTGTCATGTAACAGCAAGTCAGTGTCTTCTGCTAATATTTTAATGACAACTGTCTCAAGTAGTCCAAGTTTTCAGAAAGTGTTTGTTATTCACACATAATGGTCTGGTTGCAAAATACCCCTGGAGGATAGAGCTAATAAAATAAACAGCTAGTTAGTACAAACTTCTTAATTTAATTGTATTGTGTGGAAAGGAGCAGTTTTCTTGCATGAGAAAGACACTGCTGTTGCCTGGAAAGTTTCCATATGGGCCCTGCAGCTTTCACATTGCTCCAGTCAAAGGTGTCAATCAGACAGTTGCTGTACTTTCACTGTTGCTGACTTGTGCATCTATATGTTCTTCACAGGCTGGCTTTATTCAAAAAGAAATGGATAGCTGTAAAGTATTAGTCATTAATCTGGCACCACTTAGATGTGAAGTATTAATCATTAAGCTCACCTCTTTACATGCTGGGTTTGCATTCTAACTTAATTTGCTTGATCATAAGATAATGTTTGCAAACAAAATGCAAGCTCACTTTCTTCTCTGTTTCAGAAATGCATTCAGAAGCTCCCCATTGCGCTCCTTTCCATCAGAGAGGCAAACAAACCTGCCCAGCTCAGCGAGCCACTGCACTGCTTCCTGCTCGCCATGACTAACACAGTAAACCAGAAGGAAGTTTAAAATAATTTTGTTAGCATTTGGAGCACGAGGTTCATCTTCAGCCAGACCTCAGACTGTGTTTCCACAGCATTTGGCTCACTGAAATACCTTTATATAAGCCTAATTGGCATGATTAGAAGAATGAGTCCTTGCAGATGTGTGTTGCTCTAGCAACCTAGGGGGAGGGCGGCCAAAGTACCCTCCATGTTTAGCAAAGTAATATTAATCATAGTAGGTAAAAGCACTTTATCCTTTTTGTAAAGCACTTGCTCGAGATGTAAGTGCCTTAGCGTGTCACAACAAGGATCACTGTAATGGAGTTAAATAGTTTGAAAACAAGCTAAAATTCTTTCAGTAATAACCAAAATTACATGGAGACAGAAACATAGTCAAATGTTGCCTGAATCTTCCAGAATACAGGCAGGAGGATTAGCTGTTCAATGCTTTGATTACACTGCTGTAGGAACACTGGAGGAAGAAAAACATCAAAGGCATCATGGAAGTAGGAAGAGGCCTATGTTGCTGAGCTTGTCTCACTTTTTTCCTACTGAAGGCCCCAGTCATCCAGTGGGAGCACTGTGGGCAGGCTTTAAATCGACCTGCCCCTTCCTTTGTATTAGAGGGATTCTTTGTTGTTGGCAGTGGATATGGATATGTATAGAAGTGTCGATGGTGCTGGAAGCATAGTGAAAAGGTGATAGATCTCCTGCTTCCCTTGTCTCGAGAGTGGGAATAGCTGCTTGGCAGAGTGGATCCAAATGTGTTTGTTCCTGACTCCATCTTACCTGCCCCAGTAAACTTATACATCTCATCCAAGCAACCTGGTCTCTTTGAAGTGTCAAAAGGACCCCATGAATTACCTGAGTCTCATGACTTAGGACTTGTTTTCATGAACTCTTTTGATTTGATGCCAACGATAAGTATTTTGTATGGTATGATTGTTGCTTCAAAGTTATTAATTTAACACAGTTTTAAACTTTGTCTTGATGTCTTTTCACCTTGAACAGACACACTGTGTTGCTATGGAGTACAAGAAAAACCTGAAGTCAGTGCTGACTGGGACTGAATAATGGGATTTCCATTTCTAAGCAGATGAATAGCATGAATAAACAAGCAAGTCAGAAAAAACCCAAACACTCATCTTGTGGATGATCATGGAAAATAGGGATGAAAAGGGATCTCAAGAAGTCATCTATACCATCCCACTCTCTACACATGGATAAATTTTATCTCTGTCATTACTAAGTTTTATCTGATCTCTTTTTAAAAGATTTACAATCCCCAGGCAATCTAGCTTAATGTATCATTAGCTTTATTTTTAGAAAGTTTTTCCCAATGTCTAACCAAAGTCTATTTCTGCTGCAATGGAATGTCTTATTAATCTGCAGTATCTGTATTTTTGAAGACTGCTGTTATGTTTGTGTTCTCTTCACTAGAGCCAGCCCCCCCTGTTTCTCCAATCTTCTCATGTAAGTTGTGCTTTTCTAGAGCTCTGATCATACACATTGCTCTCTTCTGTAGCCTGATGAGTGTTTTATCTTACTCAAGCATGGTGGCCCAAGCCAGGCTTGCTGAGTTTCAGCTGATCTTTGCCAGTACTGAGGAAAGTGGAAGAATCACTTCATATTGCCTCTATTTATATTTGTGCCTCTCAATATGTAGTTTGCTTTTTTTGAAACAGTATGCAACATCCAGAATATTTCTTCGGAGCTGCTCCCCATTCATTTGCTCCTCAGTCTGTGTTTTTTGCAGTGGGTTATTCTGAACCAGACATAAAATATTGAATTTCATATTCTTAAATAGCCCCCTATTTTTCTTCACTAGCAATCCCAGCTCTGTAGTTTAATGTGAAATTGCTCAGTTGAATACTGAGTCGAATACTTGTATTTCTTCCAACTTAGTTTCAATATTTTTTTTAGCTTTATCATGTTGATTTGTGCCTGGGATCTATAAACCTTCTGCTTTGCTCTAACTGTAGTCCCAGAGCCCAGGTACAGTCTGTTCATGTGCAGCCTGGACATGGCTCCTTCACTTATCCTGTTCCAGGTACAGTGGTGTGATTATAGCTGTTTGACCTGTTGCACTATTGGAAGCTCAGCTTGTCCTGATAATAATGCAGTTATGTTTACTGTCCTTGCAGCTCTGGCCATTACATCTCATTACAACACCTTAATAATTCAAACACTGACATTTGAGTGATAATATGTCCAAAATTTAGGCACAGAGAAAAAGGGTTCTTTCAATTTCAGTGTCTTTTATTTAGCTGTTCTCTTGAACTGTGTGTTTTCTCACAGCATATTCCTCACTCTGTCACAACCAGTCATGATGTTTTTCCAAAAATCCTGGAAGACTCTGTAAGGCCCTGCTTCTGCCAGGAATTTTTCATAAAAAAACATTTCTAATACTTGAGCACTTTCACCACAGCAGGATGAAAGATGTATCTTTAAAACATATCAGGTAGCACGTGTTGAAGCACTGGCACAGGTGAGGCAAATGGCTCTTAGCACATCAGCTGTTGGGGTTGAGCCCTGGGGAATACCAGGATCTTGGAGACTGAGGGCATCAGTGTCACATTCTGTCACTCATAGCCAAGAAAGTGCTGTTTTGGTGTATATGTTTAAGAATTTAAGCATACTAACTTACTTTCTCTGTGTTTTGGACCACACATGCTGAACTATCAGCTGGAAGAATACCCCAGGAGCATCTCTACTTCACCTTATCCAAGCACCCTTACAACACCTTACTGCCATTTGAAAAGTTCTTAGACAGCCTAGAGTAAAAAGGGTTAAGTGCAAACTACTCTCTTGCATCATCCCAGTGGAGTGCCTAACTACCAGACCACATCCTACCTATGAGGAACTTAGGCTGAGTTTCGTAGTCTGCCCAAAGCCAGGCAACAGGTTAACAACTAAATCTTGCTCTTGCTGTAATGGCTGGACAAGATGACCTTGCTGGCAAGTTTTACTACAATCCTTGATGTCATCTGGGGAGTTATACTGTTGTGTAGGGAAGCTAAACCTTTCTATGAACACTGACTTTTCCAGACTGGAAGGGCATGTGGTACAATCTGTCCCTTGCCTGGAGGCTTCATTAGCACAGATCTTGAGACTGAGACCTCATTAATTTGTTATTGTGCAGAGCCAGTTTTAAAATGCTACCTGAAAAGAGCTCCTCAGATGACTGTAATACCAGATCCTGAGCTGCAGCAATTCAGTATGCAACGATGACGCTCGCACCTGGCTCCCATTAAATGCTTAACCCCACTGACAAGACCTCCCACACTCTTTATTCATTCAGCCATGCTCAGCTGGCACAAAGTGCTGGCATTCATATTTCTGAGCTACATAAACATTCATATATACTGTAATACACTGCAAAAATTATGAAATACGCAGAGGCACAGGTATCTATTTGTATATATAACATGCTAAAATGAGGTTGAAACATGCAAACTAAGAACGTTGTGAAATGTTTAGTGGTTTTGTTAACAATGTGGTACCTGAGACCTGGGAGCAGGAAAGGTCACATCTTTTTCATCCACCATGATCACCCCAAGCTTCATTGCAATAGACAGTATTTGATCATCTCTCAGAAGTACTTGGCCTTTTTTTTTTAATCTATTGGGACTGATGTCAGCTATGTTGAGAAACACTGGGCGCAGTATTTGCAAGAAACATCCGTGGCTGAAAAGAATAACAATGCAGAAGTATGTTGTGTGGCTTTGTACCCTGAAAAGACTAAGAATGCTTTCAAAAATACTGGTAATTTGCAATTAGATGGAGTCTTACAGTTGAAATCCAAGCACATCTAAGCATATGATGGGTTTCATATTACTTGGTGCTAAACTGATGTTCCTAATTCTTTTGTAACTCATCACAACAGAACAAAGATAGTGCTCACTATTTTAGGAAGCATATGAATCAGTGGGAGAGCTGAAAGGAAACAAATGGATCACTGGTGAGACTAAAAATGCCTCAGAGATGTGAACAGTGTGTCTGCTGACTCTGTGGTTGTGCAGAAAAAATTCAAGGAAGGGTTTTAAGCCTGGCTAGCCACAGAACAAAACATGTTTTGGGCCGAACAATTTAAGGAGGAAGCACTCTTGCACACTGTCCGTCCTTCCCACGTGATTTAAAACATAGATATGCTACAGACAGAGATTGCTTATTCTCTCAGTGGACATTAACTGACAATCATTAAAAAGATAAATCCAACATAGGAAAATAAATTGTATCATCAAGGTAAGTGCCTTCTAAACTCAACCTGTAGTAGCTTATCAAGCAGACTTGCCTATATGTTGGCTGTGGGGTGCCTATCATCCTAACATCACCATTGGAACGAAGAACAAAAAAGATGAAGGGTTAATAACCATGGTAATAATCTGTCAACGTCTGAAGCATGCAGGAATTTCATAAATGTAACAAATGCATGTTCAATGCCATAGTAAAAAACTCATGGGTCATTTCCCTTTTAGATGTTAAGAACACTATGCTTGGCTGTGTTAGGAGGGAGGTGTGCTTGGGGAAAGGCTCTCTAATCGCATGGCAAAGAAAAGAACAGTGAAGATCATGATTCCTGGCTGTACCCAGAGGTACAATAGGGTCTTCTCTTACTGAGTACTGAAGGAGAAGACAAGTTCAGGCTAGAATAGTGAAAATATGCTGGACTTCTCCTAGTACAAGAGACAAATATGAGAGAGGACAGAAAATCCTGTTGGAAAATGTTTGATGAATGCCTCTGGGCTCAGGAGAAAAATCATTCACATAATGACACAAGACAAGGCATCTGTCCCTGGCTCCTTGCTGGCTGGCACTACCTGCTGAGATGCCTGGCATGCTCCAGCCCGAGCTAACAATTCACATGCTGCCACTGAAGGTGCTCTAGAAAAAAGCAGAGCTATTCAGACCATCAGAATCTATACTGACTTCTGAGAGGATTTTTGTTTTGACGAAGTGGAGGAAAAGAGCTCAAAGTGTGTCTAAAACTTACCATTATTTTTTCAGTCTGGCTGTGATTTACAATGGCTTCCTGCCAATGGCAATTTGAAGACAGAGTTATACCTGGTTTTGCTCTCAAACAATACGAAAAGCAGGATTTGTGTTTTGACAGTTTCAAAGGAAAAAGAGGTTTTTTTCTAACCAGCAGTCTGCTGAAAAGGACAACAGGTTGGATGTTTTAAGGTAATAGTTCTTCCACAGAAAATGAAATCCCTTAACTTTTTCAGTCTGGTTTAGAGGATCATATCCAGTAATTTCTGCCTCCTTGGATCTTGCTCAGCCAAATCATGAGGCTCCTAGTCATGTCAAAATTGGATTCTTGAATTTGCTGAATTCATGCTCTAGAAATACAAGAAACAGGTCTCTAACACCTGTTTTGCATAAAAGTCTGGAAAGGCCTGCTCTTACTCAAAATTGTAACTCGCTGTTTGGGAAAATAGCATTAGAAACTTGTGACTTACAGCAGAAGCAATCAATCTGTCATCTTGAAGCCAATGTTGCAGAAATCTTTGCACTAACTTAAGTCAGGGGAAGAAGAGCAGTAAAGGAAGTGCCTGTTTTAGTTGGGATTGATATTTAAATCTAGAAGTCCGCTTAAAAAATAGGATTGACATTTGTACAAGGACATAAATGTTAGACTGTGCATTTTTAAGCTTGGATCTCTTCAGGCTATTCATGCTTTAAACAGCAGGTTTGAAGTGTTTGTACCTAAATTCGGACAAAAAAGCTTGGGCTTTTTTGAACAGCAGCTAGTATCTTTTCCATAGGAAAAGAAAAACCAAGCCAACACAACAGTATTTCATTGTGGTTATTCATAAACATGAGATATTTTTAAAATTATAAACCCCAGATATTTCTTCATAACTTATTCAGTAGGACAGACCAAACTCTATCTGACAGCAGTGACCTTTCAGAATCACACAGAATCTCTTCCTATACAGCACAGGGCTTTCTGCCACAGCCAGATGGAAGCCATGGAGCCGAAGGCTTTAGGCTTTGTCTTAATCAGGGTTAGGTTTAGGGCATCAGGTTTTAACTGAACATTAAACTGAAACTTTGGTTTTGGTAGCTGTGCTGCACTGACCTTAAGCCAATGACACATGTCAGCAAAGGTGAATGGTGTGGAGGTTCCTGTACAGATATGCCAGGTGCTTTCCACGTGAGCATGATGGATGTGTTTGCACAAATCACTCAGAGTGATACCAAGCTGGTTTTTACATATTGTTTGGAAGTATTTTTATTTATCTTTATCTGGAGGATATATCTTGTCCAAAGTCTAGAGGGAGTTTATTTTTTCAATCTGTGCAAGTTCTGTTTGGTGTGGTTCTCCCTCCTGCTACTCGGTGTTTCCAATACAGAGATAGATCTGTATTCTCACCTACCATTTAAACAGGCATGTCTGCAGAATAGGGCCTCTCCAAGAGACACAACACATGGCAGTGCTTTGTTATAAGCTCAATGCACTCATTGTAACTCGCAAGCCTTGTGGTAGGAAGGTCACTCTGTACTCCACGGCTAGACATATATTGTGCCTGCTAAATACTGCTGTAGTATTTCATCGCAGTGGGAACCTGGACAATAGGTCATGCCTTGCATTAATGTGTAGGATCTTGAAAAATCAATACAAATAACAGAGTACTGCTGCACAGTCGTTTACTATTCCCAGGACACACAGAGCAGCAATGGCTGTGCCATTAAGCTGCCACTGAGCACACAGCACAATGGACACTTCTCTAACTCCTACCAATAAATTCAGAATCATGCAAGGGCATGTATTATTGGAAATATGAATGGTTCCCTTGCTCCAGAGATCTTTTCAGAATATTTTTCTGTAATACAAATATAAGAGTCAAATTCCTCAAGGGAAGGCCAGTTTCTGACTCAGCTTTTGTATCTAGCAAGCCCCAGACTTACTGTATTTCTTTTGCTGTCTGAGGGCCTGATCTAACAACCATTAGAATCAATAGAAAGGCTAATTGATTTGAAAGACTTTGGATAAAGCCACAACCCCCACCATGACAATCACCAGAAAATTTATCATTGACCTCAGTAAGTCCAGGATGAAATACCTGGGCTCTTGGTCAGCAGGTATTTGAGTCCACACACATAATTTATTTCATTGTAAACGATTTATATACCTAAGTGCTAGTCAGATATGGAACAAAAGCATGCTGGTTGCCAGGCTGAGAAGAGGGGTAGCTTTTAGATCTGCCTTTTCCTGCCAACGTTCTTTGGGGGAAAAAATAAGCAAGTTCATTGTTTCCACCATTTTGTGGTGACAGAGAATTAAGAAATAAGTGAGATGAAAAAGAAAGATATTGAGAGCAACACTACAGAAAGAGGAGAGGTTCTATCCCTTCAATTACTCCTCAGGGGACTTTCAAAAATATAAAGAGTGACTTTTTAACTTCATGAGAAGTCTGTGTCTCAAATACAACCCAAGCTTTCCTAGGGCTTGCCTATACTGGAAAAATACATTATGTTAATTGATTAACATGTAGTGCTTAATATAACAGTCAGTATAAAAAAAGACTACCACTTTAACATTTTTTGTTGTTGTTGACCTGAGGTAACCCAGCTGCCAAACATGACAGTTCTTGTCTACACTAAGTGGTTTGTATTGCCTTAATTAACGTGCTCTAACACAATGTAATTTTGCAATACAGATTAATCCTTTGGGGCATTTATTCTATACATTTAATTTTCTGTTGCCTATCTTGGATTTGCAGACATGCGCTGCTTCTGCCACCTCCCCTCCCCTTTCTATGCTGGAGCCACTATCACTGAAAATTGAAGAGACTTTGTAGTTGTTCTTGTTTGTTGTTTCAACTTATAAACTGAAAGTTCAATCAAACATACAATCAGTTTATGCCCCTTGATAATGCTGTCATTGTAAAAATAAAGTTGATCTCATAATTCAGGAAGGATTAGTTCAGCCTAGAAAAGTATCATCAAATACCAAACATTTGAAGTTTTTGCAAAAATATTGCAGATTGTACAGCTAGACAGTTTCTCAGTCAACTTATATAGCCTATTCCCAGCCAATAGGAAGGCACTTTGTGGCGTTTTTCCAAAATTTACTTTCCCCATTTTGTTTTACATAGAAAAGCTTTGTCCTTACAAGAAAATAAAGAAACAATAAAGAAAGAGAGAAAAAAAGTGGACAAAAAAAGATAATTTTAACACCGATGGTTAAAAGCTCAAGAAGTTTATCTGGACTCCAGCAACCATAACACTCTCATACTGCACAACTTGTATTTTAGTACAAAATGTTATTTTTTTGCCATAAGTCATTCCTCAGCACTACTGAAACCATGAAAAATCCTAAATTGTTATGGCTAGACATCACTGATTCATTTCACCATCTTCTGAAGGACACAGTTATTTGCCTGGCCAGCATTCACTGCAATCTGAAGCGACTATTAACTGTCTGATATATTCAGTTGTATTAAGTGACTGAAGGTGTGCAGCACGACCACTCCAGCTCTCCTGGGCAGTAACTTCACTGCCTGGAAATTCCTTTCAGAGAGATGTGCAGTTAAAAGGAAAAGTGCTGCATTTACATTCATTGCCTCTTCTTTTTCGTAAAAGAAAAGAAGGGGGTAAGTGACCTAATGCACAAGTTTTCTAGGGCTTCAGGTGTGTGACTTGGAAACTTTACAGCCCGACTAAGGTGCTTCAGCCTTACAGATGTTGAGGGAGGTGATTCTTTTCCTCTATTCTGCTCCTGTGAGACCCCACCTCGAGTGCTACGTCCAGTCCTCAGAACAGGAAGGACATGAACCTCATAAGAGAGATATGGAACTCCTGGAGAAAGTCCAGCAGATAGCTACAAAGTTGATCAAGGGACTGGATCATCTCTGTTATGGGGACAGGCTGAGGGAACTGGGCCTGTTCAACCTCAGAAAGAGACAGCTGAGAGAGAATCTCATCAATGTCTGTAAGTATCTAAAGGGAGGGTGTCAAGAGGAAGGACCCAAGCTCTACTCATGGTGCCAAGCAATAGGACAAGGGGCTAAGGGCAGAAACTGATGCATGGGAAGTTCCACCTGAACATAAGGAAGAACTTTATTGTGCAGGTGACCACACAATGGAATAGATTGCTCTGAGAGGTTGTGGAGTCTCCCTAACTGGAGATATTCAAGAACTGTCTGGATGTAATCCTGTGCCACGTGCTCTAGGATGACCTGCTTGAGCCGAGAGGTTGGACCAGATGCCCCACTGTGGTCCCTTCCAACCTGACCAATTCTGTCATTCTGTGACCTGTTGGAGTGGCTCCAGAGGAGGGACACCAAGAGGATTAGTAGGATGGAACACTTCCGGCAAGGAAAGTGTGAGAGAGCTGGGGTCGTTCAGCCTGGAGAAGGCTCCAAGGAGACCGTATAGACTTTCACAATGAGAGTAGCGAGGCACTGGAACGGGTTACCCAGAGAAGCTGTGGATGCCCCATTGCTGGACACGTTCATGTTGAAAGGAGCTCTGAGCAGCCTGGTCTAGTGGAAGGGTGTCCCAGCCCAGGGCAGGGCTTGGAATGGGATGATCTCCAGACTCCCTTCCATCCCGAGCCCTCAGCGCGGGGGCGGGGCCGGGCGGGCGGAAGGCGGGTCTGGCCGGGCTGGCCCCGCCCCCTCCGCTGCCCACCCGCCCGTCACGTGCGTTAGCGACAGGCGGTGGCGGCGCCCATTGGCGGAGGCGCGGGGGGCGTGGCCGGCGGCCGGTCCGTCAGCGGCGCCGCGGCCGTGACAACAAAGGGCTCCGGAGGCGCCGGGGACGCGGAGCGGGGGAGCTGCGGTCCGGTGAGTTCGCTGTGGGGGCACCGCGGGCACCGGGCACTGCCGCTGACCCGGCTGTGATGGTGTCCTGCGCTCTGAGCGCTGAAAACCAGTAGCAGCAGCGGAGCTCCCGTTTCGCCGTGCGTCCAGCCCGGCTTCTCTCTGCCGGGAAGGCGCCGGGGCCGGGAAGTGTTTGGCGTTTTCCCGGCTGTGGAGCAGCGGCAGTGCCTTCCGTGCCTCCCGCCCAGCCCCGGAGCGCGGCCGGGAAGGTGCGCAGCTGCTGCGGGCGCTGCCGGGTCACCCCCGGCGCCGCTCGGAGCGGCTTTTTGGAGCCTCCTGGTGGTGGTGGAAGAGCTGTGAGGTGGGGCACGGGGGGATCAGGGTTCGGCTCGCTCTGGCAGAGAACTGCACAGTGACTTGACGATGTCATTTTTGGGTTTTGTTTGATTTTGGCTTAGCACGTACCGCATCTCCTTTGTTAGGTTAGGAAAGAAAAGGAAAAAAATACTTCTTTTTAGTGCAGTGATACTGTATTGTTGACATTCTTTGGATATGTTATCTATAACAGCCTCTTAATCATTGCTACAGCTGACTCAGTTCTTCCCAGCTTTATGTTTTCCTGCAGCTGATAGTTCCTGCCTAAGAACTTGAAAATCTCTCTCGGTCTCTGTCCCGTTTTCCTCCCCAAACGGTGGCCCTGGATAACACTGTAACTTCTTGGTTGCCTTCTGACTTGCACAATAGCACATGAGCGTGGCCTTTTTAAAGGCACTTGTCCAAAAGGATGTCAAAACATCAACCGGTCTCTGAATGATTCAGATGTTTTTTTGGATCCTCCTTGGGGTGGGGGAAGGGGAAAATGGGGCAAACTGCTTTTGATCTATAGAAAGACAGTTGTGGGTCAAAAGCTGATGTTTGTTTAGCTTATGTTTTCAGGAACAGTGATCTCTCCTTTGCTTGTTAGAAGCTAATTACTTGATGCTGCTGTGATGCCTCGAGACTTAATATAGGAGTGTCAGCTCTCATCTTTCTACACTCTGCACAGAACAACAAAAAGACAGCCTCTGCCTGAAGGTACCTTCAGGCTTGATCTAGGAAGGAGGCAGCACATGTGTGTGGGAGTACAGGGAAAGCCAGTGCTGATCAGCAGCTGTGCGGTGGCTTGCTAGTTAGCCTAAAAAAAAACCAAACTCTTTTCTTCGTAGGCCTTGTGCCAGGAGAGTGTTAGGGAAAGAACTGGAAGGTAGCTGGAAAGCTACAGACTTCAAGCATTCACTCAGAGTTCATTTCCGTATCCTTGGTAAGCTCTGCCTATAATTGAAGCACTCAAACCTTCTCAAGAAGGTGCTTAGGAACACTGTGGGCATTTGGCATTTCCTTAGGTAACCCATCCAGGGCTTAGCAACCTTAATGGTTAAAAGTGTTTCCTGCCGGTAACCACTGAAAGCTGAACTTTACTGCAGTTTAAAGTCACTTCTGCTTGCTCTGAGTGTAGAAGGCGGCAGTAAATGTTTGCCTCTTTCTTCACGTAATTTACTACTGTTGTAATTTTTGCCTTCCCTCTGTTAAGCCTTTCCATCTTTAAAATTTTATCAGTTTTCTTTAGACTTCTGATTGTTTTTGTAGCTCTCTTAAAGAGAGCCCTGACGTTTCATTTTTAAGTGTGGTCCTTAAAAATAGACTTTTCTCACAACTGCAGCTGAGCCAGTTGTTTCTGGTCTTGTTTTTTCCTGTAGTTGATAGTTTCTGTTGAGGAACTAGTGTGCACAACTTCTTGAGTTTTGCTGTACCTTTCCATATTGCTGCTGAAGACTACTTTAAATTCTACTCCTATTCTTTTGTGCTATTTGAATAAGGAGGAAGCTGCATAAATGTGTACAGAAGCAGTACTGTATGGAGCAGGTGCTTGTCCTTGCATTGAAAAAGTAGGTGATGGGGTCTGGTGTCCTGGATAAGATGACACAGGAGGCCCAAATGACCCTTTAGTGTGGCCTGAAAGTTCTAGGGTGACACAGAGATTACTGGCCTTAAGTAATAATCTTAATGGGTATCTTCTTTTAATGGTTGAGTTTGTCTAGTGTAGTGTGTTTTCTCTCTCTTTCTGAATGCAGACACTCATACTCTCTTACCTGCATATACTCTTCTCTGTTAAATTATCTAACAGGTATTTAATCTGTAATAATTCTGACATACTGTGATGATTCAAATATTACTATGGCAAAATTAACTTCAGTTAAATCAGTGGATATATTTCCCATAGTCTTTACTTTCTTAGCTACTTTAATGGCTTCTCCTTATTGGCTCATATATAAATATCAAAGGCTGTAAGCATGCTGATCTGAGGTGTTTGAACATTCAGCTTCTTGGTACTAATGGGATTTTTCATCTTAATTGCCAAATGCAGAGTTCAGGCTTATGGTGACCAATTACATGTAGATTTAGGGAAATGTATTGAGAAATAAACATTGGGTTTAGTTAGCATACATGATACTTTTCCATGCTCCTTAGACTTACCATACATGACTAGTTGGGCGGTTGCTGTGAAAACGATCCCACTGGTAACTGGTGCACTTTGAACCTGGAGACAGGATGTGCCTTCCTACTTTGTTAACTTGTAGGCAGTGGCCCTGAACTGAGTGTGATGGGAGAGAGAAGAAACACTGCCTTAAGGTTCCCTGGGAGCCTTCACAGGGGCTCCTCTTTGTCAACAAAGGAGATGAGTTGTCTGGAGCAGAAAATATGCACTTGCCCTTCACATCCCTCTCTGACCAGGAGGAAGGCAGGCAGGGAGCTGGGAGAGCACCTTGGTGAGCATAGACACAAGGCTCCTGTACAAGAGTCCTCCCCTCTCTTAGGAGAAGGTGAGACTGACAACTGAACAGACCTTTCCATGGGGAGAAGGATTGAGGGGAAGTCAATCAGCTCTCAGGGGAGACCTTTTTGGTGTTGTTGGTTTTTTGTCGGGTTTTTTTGGGGTTTTTTTTTTATACATATCTAGCTGGAAGGGGATTGTGAATACCAGTGAACCTGCCTCTCCTCTTTGAGGAAAATATTCACTGGTAGCTCCGACTACACTAGCAAGGGGGCTTTTAACTTGTTCCCTAGGGTTGTTACCTGTTGCTTTGTCATTAAGACCCTTGTCATCATTTTTTGCAGGTTCACATAAACTGTTTACAAGTCATGCCTCTGCATGTCCCGTACCTAAGCTGATAAAGCATCTATGCACTTTAATCTCAAGTCTGTGCCACTCTGCTAGTACAGTGTTAGCTGTGCCTTGAACCTTGGATGTAACGACCTACCAGCCAAAGTTTTGTTCCTGCCTTAGTAATGTTTCAGAGGTTAAATAACATGCTCATGGGAGAGATTGATAGCTTGTCCAGCCAAGAGCCAGAGTTCAGTGAGAAAGAAGACGACGAGTGGATTCTAGTTGACTTTATAGGTAAGATGTCTGTCAGACATAAGCTCTGCCTTTGTCATGCTCTGGCTTTTGTTTGTCTTACTTCCAGGTGAACAAACCAGTAGCTTGGAGAACCTTTATCTAAGCAAAACCAGTGTGGGATTAGAGTATAGGGTGTCTTCCAAACAAATGTACTAAAATATGTTGAGTAAACTGGTGAGAAGAATGATGTCAGGTTTATAAGCCTGACACAGGTTCAGCAGAACCACCTGTACAGATAAAGTATATTTGACTTATTACGCAATTATATAGCTTTACTGATAACAGTTGCTTCACATGTCTAACATGGCTTGCCTTTTTTCCTCTCTTGCTTTATAAAGTAAAAACTTGTGTATGTGCTAATAAGAGGTTTATTTCTGTTTTTTTCTTGTTTTTTTTTTTCTTTTCATATTCTGTTTCTGACTACATGCAACCTTGTTGTTTTTGACCTCCTGTGATCACCAACATCCATGGGTTCCTCTCCACTGACTAATGGTCACCTACAGCAGACACTTGCACTAATTGTTCTGTGGAGGAAGCAGACATTGTTGAAGAATCAGCCACGGATGGCTCACCCGTCTTCTCTTGTTTATCGTCTCCCTTGGAACACTTGCCGGAGGCCAGCGAGTCTTGCTTCATCCAGTTTGAGTCATGTCCTATGGAGGAGAGCTGGTTTATTACCCCTCCCCCATGTTTTACTGCAGGTGGATTGACCACTATCAAAGTGGAAACCAGTCCAATGGAGAACCTCCTAATAGAGCATCCCAGCATGTCTGTGTATGCTGTCCGTAATGCCTGTCACAGCCTTAATGAGACTGGATGTGGAGATGAGGAGTTTCACAGCCCAGGTAGTCCCAGGTATGTGTGAATTCTCTTGTCAAGCAGCTCTGTTCCTGAAAATATCTGGTTTCTACTTGATCAACTTAGACACTTAATACTGAATTTTCCAGCGTATTTCAGAGCAGGTGAATAAAGCATGAATACTACACAGGGTGGTCAGGGCTGCCTGCCTGCTTAGAAAAATGTTAATACAAGATGACTGTCAGGAAACAGCTGGGTATGCTATTTTGATACTACAATGAATATTGATGGAGCCTAATTACTCCCTTGCAGAGTATGTTCCAGTCGTGTTCAAACTGCTGGCAGTTCACTGTATATCCAGTAATGTACATATGAAAGCACTTTGCCCCCTTCACAGCTCTATGTTTCTTTTATAACTGCTGATTAATACCCATTCAGTCACCTTGTGAGGTGAAATCTAGGGGCTTGGGTTTTGGGTGAGTTTTTTGGGTGTTTTTTGTTCCTCAACATAGTGATAGATAAGAATGGGATTCAGTTTTTCCACAAGCACCTTGTGAAACAAAAGCAACCCAAAATATTTCACAAAACTTTGTGCTGTAAAATTCTACTTTTAGCAAAGTAAGAAGTTGTACTTTTTGGTTTTGGGTCCTAAAAATCTGACCATGTGGGGTTATTGCAGAGGCATGTTTGCCATGCACTGCTTCTTTGGTGTTTGTGTGTACAGCTATACAAGTATAGTATACGTAGATGTATACAAACACTGTTTCTTTGCTATTATGACCCCTCATGTGCCCATGCATTCATTGATTTTGAAATAATTGGGTGTTTTGCGAATCCCAGTTAATAACAAAGACTGACTTTTCATCCCAGCTTATTTTTGCTTATGTCTAGAAGCAATAATAAAAAAGAGAACAAAATAAACAGAGAAAAATAAAAAGAGACAAGATCATAGTATACTAAGGTTTGATATACAGGAAGAAATGAGTGTAGGGTGAAGTTGCTGCAGGTAGAGGCCTATTGACTTCTCTGATCAGCTCCTTGCTGTATTTTAAGTTCTTAGTTCAAAGAAACATGACTTTGAGATGATGTGCTGCTGTATAATGTTGAAGTATAGTGCTGATATTATTGGTCTTTGGGTGGAGGATTTGTATAATTGGGGAGGGCAGTTCATGATGTTAAGCATCAGGGGTCTAGCTTAACTTAAACAGGGAGAAACCATGAGCACACAGCACCTTTTAAAGTGAGGGTCTGAAGTAATCTGCAGAAGAACTGGAGGCTGCAAGTCATGCCCTGGAAAAAGACAGTAAACCAGTTTATCTAAAATACCAATTTGCAGTGTAACACTCAAAGTTGGATACTGACTTTTCAGTGACTTGAAGTAGGGATACTGGTATAAATTGTTCTGGAGAATAATCCTGTCTCATATTATACAGTACAGTTAAGCTGCTTTAATATGGGGGTAAGCTAAAGGTATGATGATCTTCAGCTGGCATGTAATTAAGTTTCTTCACAGTGAATTCTGTGCTGTTGCTTTGTCAGAAGATCTAGGCTCTTATATTGGTTACTTTGGGTGGCAGAACTGGGACAAGTCTAAAGCTGAGGTAGACTGCAGAAACTGGGAACATTGATTACACTGATTTTGCAGTAAGTTTCAAAAGCTGTTTTGAAGTCTCTAGTGGTTTAATGGTTGGCCATTTAACATTATAGGGCCAAGAAAAGCTGCTTAAGGCACACTGGCACAGTAAGTACTACTGTTTTGGGACAGTGCTTTTTGTTTGATCAGGCTGCTAGCAACACTGCTTCCTCTAGAGCCTTGTCTGCCAAAGCAATACTGGTTTTAGGACTAACCTTTGTGCCAAATGATGTTACTTGATCAAGCCTAACTACATCTGCTTTAACAAGCCAAAATGCTAAGTGCAGAAAAATTACTGAAATATTAATTGGGGTGGGGTCTGAAGCCTTTAATGTTTCTTGTGAGGTCTGGCTCTGTAGTGCAATTAGCAGAACACTTCTGCTTTCTAGCAGAATAGATGGTGGGAGTGCAGCAGTGAATGTATATAGTGATGGTCTGGCTTAAGACACAGCCCCTCTAAAACTCCATTTTGACAATATCAATGGAGACTTGTCAGCCCTGTTCTCTCAGTGCATAGGGCTTGCTAGTGCCAGGCTACCAAAGGCAACTAAGGTACAAAATGCTACATTTTGGAAGAGTATGTGGCCTTTTAGCCAATTCAGACCACCTGTGCTATCCCAGTTTCACTTTATGTTGACAAATAGAAGAGTGTTGGTTTGCAAACCAGTGCTGGAAGGGTATTTGATAAGCTTAAGTATCTACCACCTGCAACTTTAAACCAGTTTTTTTCCTTTTGTGGAGGAAATCTATTTTCTCATTTTAAATTCCTTTCAAAGCAAAAGGATGTTGTATAAACTTCCCCCTGTTTGTCAGATTAGTCATATTTTTCCATAACAAAACCACAACAGTTTGTATTAGCAGTTGCTGCCCTTTTGCTAGCTTAAGAGTTTGCTTAGGAAATATGGGTTGCAATAATTGTGCTGTGGCTTCCTGGCTCCTTACAGCTTTCCCCAGAACAGCTTTGCTTGAAGTTCCACCTCCAGCACTGTTGATTGTGCTAAGGGATTGCCCCATATAGAAAATAGTAGCCCCATATTTGCAGGTACCCTCATCTATATTAAACTGGTGTAATCTGCATAGAACATATTTACAGTGCACTGTGAATTGATTGGTGCTGTGTATTCACTTATTTCTTGCTTGATATTTTAAGTGCTAGGTTTAGGACAATATCCAGTGAATAAATGGGAAAATCAGCATGTCATATCTGGCTCATATCTGGCTGTTCTGCTGTGTCTAGTCTTCAGTCAGTCATATCTAGCTACCCAAGGATCTAAAAGCAAGATTAGGATATTTAAAATAAAAAAAAAGGTAGAAGGCAGGGAGTATTCCCTTGCTGACAAGGAGTAATTCCCTCCAGTGTGGAGTGGTGGGAGGCAGAAGAGATCACTTCTGTGTCAGCCCCCCAAGAGTAAAGCTGCAAAGGGCATACCATGGACGTGGCAGACCCGATTTATGTCTACAGAGACTGCATAAAATAAATGCAATTTAAGCTCTTTCAGAAGAGACGTGGTAGTGCTGAAAAACAGACTTCCCAAGAGACTTCCTGCTCATGCCTCAGCAAGTTCCTGGTCTTGCAGACATCTTTCCTAAGCACACTTGCCAGTTGACAGCTGGTTGTTGGGTCCTGGGTGGGATGAGAGAAGGCAAGCAACTCTGATGCCACTGGTCTTGCACCAGCTGTAGCACTCAGATTTGGGTTTTGCTTTGCTAAAATGGCCAGGCTATTTTTAACTTTACTTTTGAAGTTTCAGGAAGTGCCAGTGATTGTTCTGTCAAGTAGGGAAGTCCTTTTTCAATATGTCAGTCCCTGCTTGCATAGGCTGCTGGTTTGTTTTTCACTGTTGCATGATGAAGGAAGGGTTTTTCAAAACTACTGACTGTCTGCTCATGAAACTTAGAGGGCTGGTTGAGGAACAATCCTTCTAAGTTATTTCCTGTGTGTGTCACAACTGATCTATCTTTCCCATTCCTCTACATGAACATTGTTTGGATTTACTTGTGTGGCTGGCAGTTGAAATGCACTTTCATTAGTGTGCTTCTGTTTTCAGGCTGAACCACCTATGTTCAAGATGATTTAAAACCAAACTTTGCCTGATGGATAACTCCAAGTCTTCTAAAGCTGGAGCAGTGTGACACACATTGCCTTGTGTTTCTGATGTGTATTGCATCTTGGGCTTAGGGAGCTGGGGTGGGTAAGGAGGAGCACGATAGTGTAAGATGGTGGAAGTCCAAAGGCTGTTGTGGAGCCCTCACACAGAAAGTGAATTGGCAGCACTACTCATTACTTACCAGCGTGGTAAGTGGCTTGACCTTACCTCAGCCCAAATCTATGTCCAGTAGAATAAGGGTGCCCTTTTGAAATGCTAGGTGTTGATCTCCACGTTCTGCCCTTTATTTTACTTGTCTTTCCAGTGCACCTCTGTAATGACTGATACCTGTTGTTACATTTCTAGACTGGAGGCCCGAAATGAAACAGGACAGCGTGTTCACTGCTACGTCACGGCTCTTGCTACTCGTTCAACTTTTCTGGAAAAAAACAAGAGCTTTCGTCCTACCCACTGGATAAAAGAACATAATGAAAGACACTGTCTCAATAGAAACAGTCTCCGTCGCCAAAATCTTACCAGGGATTGCCACTCTCGGCAAATCAAGCACAACGGACTGTTTGTTCACCAGCCTTGCCAGCGTCAGTTCAATTACTGATGGTTCTTGTGGTTTTAATCTATGGTCTAATTGTTTTTTAGGTTGCTCTTGTTTTCATGTGTAGGTAAGTGTAGTCAATCTGAAGCTGATTGTCAATCCCTCAAACACAATCATAACTAGTGTTGCATTGTTTTGAAAAGACACATAAATCTCCAAACGTCTTGCAGCGAGTTCTGAATGTTGATGTTAAATATCAATGTCTTGGAAGCCTATCAGTACGATAGTTTGTGTGCTGTTTTATAAACTATGATGTATAGATGGGTTCTTAGTATTTTAAAGAAACTTAACTGAGATGGAAATCAGTTACATTTTGCATTAATCAAAATGGAGTTAGAAAAATTGAGGTTAGCTGTATGCTTTAGTGACCAGTACTTGACAGCTTGTGTATCTGTCTGTATTCAGCATATATGATTACTTTCTAACAAGGAAATTCTATAGCTGCCAGTGGATATTACATAGCTGTGCTGAGCTGTTGCAAGAAGGACATCTCATCTAAATTGCCTAGTACCTACTTGTGTTAGTGGAGTCTGTGCAGGTGTGTTGGGTACTTGATATGGATATTGGAAGAGGGTTAAATGTCCCCCCAATATTGTTGCAGTATGATATGGCACCGGTGTTACAGATGTAGTACCTCACAGTGGAGTGGAAAGATAAGTGGACCTATGGGTAAAGTCCAGATGCACGACACAGAGAACTGAACTGGGTTTTACTTGGTACAGTTTGAGTTCTTACTCCTTTCTCTAACTGTTTCTGTCTTTGATACATGTATTTCCCTTACCCTATCTCATTTAATCTCTAGTCTAGTTAAAGAAAAAAGATGGTGGCTTGACTGTTCTTTTAGTCCCATCAGTAGCTGACTGCTGATGGACAGCTATTTCTGAGCTACAAGTTGCTGTTAGATTGTCTTGATATTTACAGATTGAGAGTAGCCCAAAAATAGCTAGAAGGAGGCTCTCATTAGAAGTTCTCCTAATTTTCTCTCTTTCTCTCTATGAAAATGAAGTCCAAGTTAATGGGGACTTGAAATGAAGGGCAGTGTGAGGCAGGGAGAAGCAGATGCTGGAAAACAGTCTTACAGAACTAAACACAGCGATAACAGGGTGTGTAAAAATTGATCAGCAGTGGTGGTTCTCCTAGCCCATTGGAGGCAGGACTGGGGCCAACAGGAAAGAAAAGCCATTCAAAACTAACAAGTAGTTTTCTTAAGAACACTGTGCAAGATGTTTTGAAGTTGGGAGGCACTGCTAACTACAACTACAGGTGAAGTAAAGTTCACCTGTAAACAAAAACTGTGTTCCACAGCAGCCATACACCGTGCTGAACCCTGACAGATCAGTCTGGGAAGTGGATTAAATGAGCGTGGAAGTGAGGAAGCAGAAATCTGCACTGAAAGAAGGGGGGAATGATAAGTAAGTTTATCCTCCTTTCTTTCAGTGCTTAATGTGACTTACTGTGTTTTCCCTTGTGTTTAGTGCCTAGGGCATTAAAGTGTTAACATTACACTCAACTGTGTCTTCCAGTAGTCCTTATACAGAAGTTGGTATAAGGAGTCACGTGGGGAGTCTTTGAAATCAGGTGAGGTTGATAATGTGAATTATTCCAGACCTATGAAGTATTTTAAATTCAGCCAAATGCTTCAATTTCACTGAAGCAAAACCCCAGCAATTCAGATTGACCTTGATACAGTGGTACTGTTGCACATTCTGCAGCAGGAATTGTAGTGGAACCTACTTGGCATACAGGAAACAGCATTTATAACCTCTGTTTCACTGCAGATGTGCTGCTTCACTGAAACTAGTTAGGAGTGTTGCAAAGGGATGTTGAAAAATAGTTAAATGTATAAAAGCAAGAGGTGCTTTCCTGGACACACTAGTCTTTTTTTTTTTTTTTTTTTTTGACACATTGAATTCACATGGACATTGAAAGAAATAAAATAGTCACATCGTGAGTTTCCAAAACAGAAATTTTGTTACTCTTCTTTTCAGCAGTATGTGCCCATGTCTATACAACAATTCTGTTCTGGTCCAAATACTCTGGTTTATCTGCAGATAGCTGTAGTTTCACCAGTCTGTTACCTGTTCACAAGTACTCTTACTTGCCTCAGATTATCTACCTTTATCACTCCAGCTTTTTGTCTGGCTTAAACTTCCGTCTCCTCACTGCCAACTTTCTAGCTCAGGAAAATTCTTTGCTTTCCTGTATTACTTTTCTTTATATAAAGTAAATACTTTCCTTCAGCTTTAATTTTCTTAAAGTGAAATGAAGGAAGATGGAGTCTCCACCTCCCTATGTTGGAAGGAGTAAGTAATTCCTTAGCTCTTAACAGGGAGATGGAGTTGAGGGTAAAAGGCTCCCAGGCATTACAATGAGAGCCTTGGTCTGTTCTTCTCAGCAAGCAAATAAATGCAACTTTAGACTGCTCCTAGAATTGGGAGATACTGATCTTTTTATACTACATTACTAGATGACTTTCTGGTGATGAAAACCTATATCTTTCAGGATATAAACTATTTTGTTGCACAAAGCTGTGCTTCTCAATTTGTAATATTGGAAACCATATTATTGTGTGAGATAGTACTGCATCAATGGCTTTTTGTTAATTTGTTTTACATATTTATGTTGGTCTAGCCCTGTTTTGTGCCTGGAGCTATTGGGCAATTAGATTTGTTTTGGTTTTCTGTTTTAATAGTGAGCTGTGTGGCTTTTTATATGGTTTTTTAAGTTGTATTAAAGTATGTTTTTTCTTGTAAAAGTGGAGGCCTTGCACTGTCTCATACTGATTGATATTCATGAATTTTGCTGAAATTGTATTTTCACACGTATTGGTCAATGGACAGATTTGCATTTTAAACTGTGCCTTCTACGCAGCAAACTTGAAGATTCAAAAGGGACATTTCAGTTAGGATTAATACTGTACATCAGTCTATGCATATATGGCAGCTTCTCTCCAGAGCCACTTCTCTATTTGTAGCAGTCCTTTTGATATGGAAGAATGTCTGGCTCTTATTTTTAATAGTTTAACACAAGCTGAAAACAGACGAAATATAGCACTTTGCCAAAAAGTAGCATTGCTTAACCAGTGTGTATTTACTAAAGTGATCTTCTGTATTTTGTTTTCATTGTGCATCCTGTGCACCATGGGGAAACATGATCTTAACTCTCAATAAAAAATGGCCTATTAAAAATTGTCAGTCTATTCTTTAATATTAGAGGTTGGTCAAAATCCAAATGCCTGAGCACCCCATTCAGGTAGCAGGCACAACTACTGAGTGTCTCAATGTGTGCTCTAGTACAGAAGTTACTCTGGGAATGGGTTTGCATTGCTGATCAAGTGATAACGTGCATCTGAGCACTGTTACACATCTCTGCCAACTGCTGTGTTTCCTGATCAGCATGTGGGAGCTCTGTAGGAGAACAGAACAGACATAAAAACACATGAAGCAGGCATGGGGTGGGTGGAAGGTTTTTCCTGCCATGCACCACCATGAAAAAGTCTGTGTGGAAGGCTGCTGGTACGGGTAACCTGTGAGGGATGTAGAGATCCTGTGTAAATGTCCAAGGATGGGGCTAGGGAAGCCAAAGCAGATCCACCTAGCTGAACCTGGCGAGGGATGTGGAGGACAACAAGGTGTTGCAGCTGCAAATGGAATATTAGAGGAAGTGTGGGCCTGCTGCCAAACAGGACAGGAATCCACATGACAAAGGACATGGAGAAGGCTGAGGTACTTCCTGTCTTTGCCTTGGTCTCTAGTGGTAAGACCAGCCTTTAGGATTGCAGGACCCTGAGGCCAGTGGAAAATGCTACAGCAAGGAAGAATAACCCTTGGATGAGAAGGTAAGATCAAGGTAAGACTGTCTTGTAGATCCCCCTATTCTTCATGTCTGTCTTTAAGATAGGAAGGACACTTGTTTTCTTCCATCATTCAGGAATCCTGTCCATTGCTGTAACCTTTTAGATAATTAAGAACAGCTTCACAATGACATCAGCCAGCTCCTTCAGCAGTCATGGATGTGTGCTGTAGATCTGTGTATGGCCCACCTCTTCAAGCATTTCTTACCTTGATCTCTGGGCAGGTACTGGAGCAAATAGTCCTGGAAACCAAAGATGAACAATAAGGTAATTAGTAGTAGCCAGAATAGATTTATGGAAGGGGAAGGCTTGCCTGGCAACCTGACAGCCTTCACAGTTAGATGACTGGCTCAGTGGATGAGGGGAGAGCACTGGATGTTGTTTATCTTGACTTCAAGGCTTTTAACACTGTCCTCCATAACATCCTCCCAAACTGATGAGTTGTGGACTGTAAAGTAGATGGTGAGCAGGTGTATTGAGAGCTGGCTGAACTGCTGTGCTCAAAGTTGAAGCCTAACCGAAAGCTTTTTTTTTTTTCATTGGTGCTCCCTATCAGTACAGGTTCTTACATGTTAAAAACCTTCATTAAGGACCTGGCTCATGGGGTAGAGTTGTTTATGCACTGGAGGGCTGTGCTGTCATTCAGAAGGACCTTAACAGACTGGAGAAATGGGCTCACAGAAACCTTGTGGAGTTCGACAAGGGAAAATATGAAGTCTTCTATCTGGAGCAATAGTAACCCCAGGCACCAAGCCAAATGGCTGAAAAGCAAGTTGGCAGAAAAGCCCCTGGAGGTCCCAGCGAACACCAAGTTGAGTGTGTTGCCAGCAGTGCACCCTCGTGGCCTCAAAAACTCAGATTCCTGGGCTGCATCAGGCTGAGTGTTGCCATCAGGTGGAGGGAAGTGATCCTGCTGGTCCACCCTGAGCTGGTGAGACATCTGAAGGCCATGTCCATTGCTGAGCTCCCCAGTACAAAAGAGACATGGACATACTAGAGAGTATCCAGCAAGAGGCCAAGGAGATGATAATAGGATGGAAGACTGAAATAAGGGGGAGAGGATGAGAGTTAGTGTTTAGGCTGGAGAAGAAAAGTCTCGGGGGATCTTGTCAAGGTGTATAACCTGACAGAGTGTAAAAGACAAAAGAGCCAGGCTCTTCTCTAGTGGTGCCTGACAAATGGCAATGGATTCAAGCTGAAATACAGGAAATTCCACTTGAATGGAAGAAATAAGCTCAGTGATCTCCAGGTTGTTATTTGGGCTTTTTCTGAAACTGTATGTGAATGTTTTTTTTCCCTCCAGTCATCAGGGATCCTTGATCTCTGTGGCTTTCCAAAAATCATGGAGAGTGGCCTTGGAAGGACATCAGCCAGCTCTCTCGGCATACTGGATACAGGCTTCTGCACTGCATGGATTTGTATGGGCTCAGTTGTTGCAAGTAGTTCCTAACTCACCCACCGAACAAACTGGGTGACAAAATGATCTATTTAACTGACAGCAGTGAAAAGGAATTTGTGCAACAAAGCATCCATCTTCCCAGAGTAAGCACTGAGTAAAATCTTTCCTTTTCAAATGTAGGTTTTGTCCCGTACATTTATCAAAACACCAAATCTGTGCTGAGAGCTGTACAGTATTCTTCAGAAGAAAGTTTGATCAATTATGCTTGTATAACAGTATCTGTGCAGATAACCTAACTCAACTAAGTTGATACTGTTCCTCTTGAGGGTTCTTAGTTGAGGCCTAATGCAGCTTTTTAAATTTAGCTTGGACACTCTCCAGCACACCGTGAACTAGTGTTTTTCAAAACTTCTCTGTGCCAAGACAAAAATATTCGTATCAATGTAACTCTATTGGTTAAAGTTCTCGCTTCACATTCTAGCATTGCTGTTTATATAAATTCTTGTATGTCTCTGATGAAGATAATGTAGTAATTATGGTTCTCGCTAACATTTAACACTAATGAAGTCACTCTTTCCTCATCAAGTTGTTCAGTATCTGCTTTCTTTGTCTCATTGACTTCTGGTGCATGTTTATAACCACAAAATGTTGTGACTTCTGTTATTGCATGATACTTGCAAGGAAGGTTCAGGCTTTTTGACACATGTAGAAATAATTCATCAAAAGAATATGTTGGTGTTGCTGTGGCACTGTTGTTCCCATAGTGTGGTCATGATATATCAGTCTTAGAGTAAATGAAACTGAACTGAGACTTAACAGGATGTGTATAACATTTTGTTTCTGAGCTAGCCTTTTTCTATATGAAAATTCTGTCCTGGAATTACTGCTGTATAACTAATACTTAAAAAGTTCATCTCTTGACTTGTTTGAAAGTTTTGTGAACAATTTGAACACTCAAATACCTTAATGAGGCAGATAACTATAGCATAACTTCACGAGCAAGCCAAGGAAAAGGAATAACAGAAAAAAAAAACAAACAAACAAAACACAAAATAAAAACAAACAAACAAAAACACACAAAAAAACCCCCACAAAAAAACCCCAAACCAAAACAGATAAGAGTAACAAAACTAGGCTATGGGCCAAAAGCAGGCTTCAGATCTCAACTTGCAGACATGGGCTGTGCCATAAGTCTACATTTCTCCTTTATAAACTTCAAATTGTTGTGTCCAAGCAAGATGACCTAGTTAGACAGTATAATAAAAAATATCACTATGCCCAAAAATAAGTCTGAGTGCTAAAAGAATTGTAGATTCCCTGAAACAGTGCTCTGTAGAGAATTAGTAGCAGCAGAGAGAGGTGGGAAAGAGGAGGGAGGCCTCAGGCTTTGAGTGTTTGTGGGTATTGGCCAACAGCTGTCAATTTTTGCAAGGTGAATAAAGAAGATGAGATTAAGACAGGGGGGACTGATATGGGCAGAGGTATCCCCTTGTCTACTCCTAGCAGTAAATTTCAGCTCTAGCTCTTCTGTCTGTGGTGCAAGTCTGAAAATGATTCATGGGCCAAGGCAAACAGTATGAGGTTTGATAAGGTGAAAAGCTGGGTCCTTCACTTGGGCCACAACAACCCCATGCAGCACTACAGGCTGGAGGAAGAGTGGCTGGAAAGCTGCCTGGAGGAAAAGGACCTTGGGGAACTGGTTGATATGGCTGGATGGTTACAGGTTGTTTAGGAGGGACAGACAGGGCAGAAGAGGTGGAAGCATGGCATTGTATGTATAATTACATTGTATGTAATGAAGGGGCTGGAATGTATGGAGCTCACAGTTGGCAATGGCACAGTTGAGAGCCTCTGGGAAAGAATCAAGGGACAAACAAATAATGCCATTGTCATTGTGGGAGTCTGCTATAGACCTCCCAGCCAGGACAATGATGCCAATGAATTATTCTCTGAGGAATTAAGGGACACTTCAAAGTCAACTGCCCTTGTCCTTCTGGGGGACTTTAAATTGCCAGAAATTAGCTGGGAGCATCACACAGCTGGTACAACCTGGGCCAAGAGATTCCTAAAAAACCTGGACAACAACTTTATGGAACAGGTCCTAAGGAAGCAGACTTGGAAAGATGCCCTCCTTGATCTGCTGCTTGTCAACAGAGCAGATCTCGTGAGCAAAGTGGAGATTGGTGGCTGTCTTGGCCACAGTGACCATGAAATGATCAAGGTTAAAATCTCTGATGGGAGGAAAAGTGCCAGCAAAACTTCAACCCTGGACATGAGAAGAGCAGACTTCAGGCTCCTCAGGGAACTAGTAATTAAGGTGCCCTGGAAAAATGTAATTGCAGGAGCTGGGGTCCACCAGTGCTGGTAACTTCTTAAATATTGCCTGCACAGGAGCAGGCAATTCCCAAATGCTGGAAGTCAAGCAGGTGAAACAGAAGGTCAGCTTGGCTGAATAGGAATCTTCTCTTGGAGATAAGGCAAAAAAAGAAGGTCTATGCCCAGTAGAAGCAAGGTCAGGTGACATGGAAAGAATACAGAGATGCTGCTTGCCAGGGAGATGCTGCCTGTAGGGAGAAAATTTGTGCAGCCAAAGCTTAATTGGAGTTGAAGCTGCCAGAAATGTGGGTGTTTAATGCATTCTTCTCCTCTGTCTTCGACATGGATGACAGACTGAGGGGTCTCAGTGCCCTGTGCTGGAGGGCAGTTGACCATGAACTTGTGTGGGCTCTACTGCTCTAGCTGGTTCCTTGTAAATCTATGGGGCCTGATGGGATTCATCAAAGAATCCTCAAAGAACCAGCTGATGTCATTGCAAACCCTCTCTCTTTCTGAGAGATCTTGGGAATCTGGAGAGGTCCCAGCTGACTGGAAGCTGGTAAACATTGTCCCGACTTTCAAGCAGGAGGACCCTGAAACTACAGGCCTGTCAGTCTCACTTTAGTACTCAGTAAAATCATAGAAAAGATTATTCTGGGAGGTATTGGAAAACACCTGTAGTACAACACAGTCATTGGTCACAGCCAGCACACCTTCACAAGGGGAAAAACCTGACTTTCTTCTACAACAGTGTAACCCACCTAGCTAATCTAGTAAGGCCAGTAGATGTAATCTTTTTGGACTTTAGCAAAGCTTTTGATACTGTCTCTCACAGTATCCTTCTGGACAAAATGTCCAGCACATAGCTGGATAACAATGTTACACAATGGGTGAGCAACTGGCTCACAGGTTGGGTACAAAGAATTATAGTGAGTGGGGTAACATCAGACTGGTGACCGGTCACTAGTGGGGTTGCACACGGCTCCACCTTAGGCCCTGTGCTTTTCAACATCTTCATTAATGACCTGGATGCAGGACTCAAAAGAATACTACATAAGTTTGCAAATGCCACTAAATCAAGAGAAGCTGTTGACTCCCTCGAGGGCAGAGAGGCCCTGCAGAGAGACCTTGACAAATTAGAGATGGGCAATCACCAACCACATGAAGTTTAGCAAGGGCAAGTGCTGGATTCTGTACCTGGGATGGGACAACCCGGGACGTATGTACAGACAGTGGAATGAGATGCTGGAGAGCCGTGCCGTGGAAAGGGACCTGGGGTCCTGATCGATGGCAAGTTGAATGAGTCAGCAGTGCCCTGGCAGCCAGGAGGGCCAGCTGTGTCCTGGGGGGCATCAAGCAAAGCATCACCAGCCAGTCAAGGGAGGGGATTGTCCCACTCTGCTCTGCACTGGGGCGGCCTCACCTTGAATATTGTGTGCAGTTTTGGGTACTGTAATACAGGAAAAATATTAAGCCATTAGAGAGCATCCAAAGGAGGGCAATGAGGATGGTGAAGGGTCTGGAGGGGAAGCCATATGAGGAGTAGCTGAGGCCACTTGATTTGTTCAGCCTAGAGGAGACTGAGGGGAGACCTCTTTGTGATCTTCAACATCCTCATGAGGGGAAGTAGAGGGACAATTACCATTCTCTTCACTCTTGTGACCAGTGACAGGATTCGAGGAAATGGCATGAAGTTGAGTCAGGGGAGGTTTAGGTTAGATATCATGAAAAGGTTTTTCACTAGAGAATAGCTGAGCACTGAAACAGCCTCCCCAGGGCAGTGGTTCCAGCACCAAGCCTGACAGAATTCAAGAAGCTTTTGGACAACACTCTCAGGCACATGGTGTGACTCTCGGGTTGTTCTGTGCAGCACCAGGAGTTGGACTCAATGATCATAACAGGTTGAAAAAAAAACCCAACCACAAAATAAATCAATCTTTTCATGTCTTAAAAATATTCCTTAATGTGTATTAAACTGGATCATGCCTTGGTTGAAAACATAGAGGTTGTGGAGTCCTCCTCACTGGAGATATTCAAGAACCATCTGGATGCAATCCTGTACCATGTTCTCTAGGGTGACCCTGCTTGAGCAGGGAGGTTGGACCAGATGCCTCACTGTGGTCCCTTCCAACCTTACCAATTCTGTGAAAGAGTCTCTGAATGAAACAAGCAGGAAAGTAGAATATTATAGATTCTAATAGAAAACAAGAGTTTTTCAAACCTCAGAGTTTCCGATTATCTCATGATGTTCAACAGAAAAAAAAATACAGTTTGGGAAGTGTGCAACTTCCAACTAAAGTATTCCTCTGTAGGAGGGGTATAAAGTTTTAATGGTGCTTAGGCTATGTAGCTGTAGCTGGAGCCTGTAATAAATAACCTTAAAATTCCTCTTAAAAACAGTGAAGTTCATCCACACAAGAGTCCTGGAGCAGGCCTTTCCCCTAACTAAATTACAGAATAGCTTTGACAATGTGGATGTGACTCAAAAGGACAAAGCCTGGCAGCACAAGCAGATGACCATATTTACTGCAAGGCAGGAAGAATATGACAGGCAATATTCCTTGTCATTTTGTACCCAGATCACAATGGAGCTGTGTGCAAATGTTATAATTAAATACCGCTCACTCTCTTGGAAACAACAAAGTGGATTCAAAAACTCTGGGAGAAGAGCAGTATTGAGCACAGTCAGTACCTGGATTGATCCTCATGGCTTCATGATCTTCATTTGTGCTTTACAGATCCTTGGTAGATTCCAAGCTCCTTGAAATAGATCCATAAAAGGATAACCAAGGAAACCGACATCAGCTGTGTAAACTTTTAAGGAAGGCCTTCACACCTTATCTGGAATATATATAGAAGTGGTGATTAGGGAAAAAAAAAAAAAAGAAAACCACTAGACTAATCTAAAAGGATTTGTCAGATCCCAGCATAAATACAGCCCAGCACTTGTAGTGTACTTCCAGAAGCTTAAAAAAAAAATCTTCTCCCTTTTACGCTCATCCCCACTAAGGAGGCATCCATTCTCTTCTCTTACCCTTTAAAATGGCAAAGCTACAAGAAAATAAGACCTGGTTATTGTGCTTAATTACTGTAATCTGGAGGTGAAAACTATGTTTACTCTTTAATAGTGTTACACTTGGGAAAAGAAAAAGCAGAAGTGAAAAAAAGATGATGAAAGCGTGGATTTACTTGAAGGCAGCCATGGCTTCTCTTTGTGCTGTTTTGCAGCACATGTGCTCTGCACTGCGAGAAAGCACCAGTTCTTCCTCATCAGCAAAATGGCTCCAGGTGCTCTATCCTGGGTGTTTTAAAGAAAAGTGTGGGCTTGAAGCATTGCTAAGTGTATGGTGCTGTGGGGTTTGGTTGCTTTTGGGGTAGTGAGGATTTTTTTTTTTTAGGATATTTGTTACAAAAACTCCATGCAACTCTTGAGTGATGTTAGCAGTGACTGGAAGGCATGCCTGGCACTGAGGGTAATTTCTAGCATTGTCTTCTGCTGGAGAAGGGCATTGCAGGGCGGGTGCTCCCACAGTGGGCACTGCAGCCTTGGGGCTGGGTGGGACCCCAAGGTGCAGTGGTGGGCCTGGCTGGCATTTGTGGAAAGCTGCTGGGCAGGGGATAGAGTTTGTCCATGGGAGACCATGGAAGCTGTGCTCAGGAGAGGCCTGTGTTCTGCCAGGATGAATTTCTCTGTGGTTAAACACAGTGCAAAAATGGGAAGGGGAGAGAAGGGACCTCAGGGAAATCTTTTGGACAAGAAGGTCCAGACCTGTGGGGGCAGAGCCCAGGCCCCTGGGAGCACAGTGGGGTGAAGAGTCACAGAGCCACAGAATCAATCAGGTTGGAAAAGACCTCTCAGATCATTGAGTCCAACCTCTGACTAAACACCACCATGTCAGCTAGACTGTGCCACTCAGTGCCACATCCAGTCTTTCCTTAAACATGTCTAGGGACAGTGACTCCACCACCTCCCTGGCCAGCCCATTGCAGTGTATAATTACCCCTTCTGTGAAGAAATTTTTCCTCATGTCCAACCAGAACCTCCCCTGGTGCAGCTTAAGACCACGTCCTCTCGTCCTGTTGCTGGTTGCCTGGGAGAAGAGGTCGACCCCCGCTTGGCTACACCCTCCTTTAAGGCAGTTGTAGAGAGTGACGAGGTCACCCCTGAGCCTCCTCCTCAGCCCACCCGTGTGCGGTGGGATGTGACAGCCGGCGGGGTGTCAGGGTGCCGG
>NW_020884922.1:0-56905 GCF_003945725.1 Corapipo altera | reverse complement strand
ATGGTGCCGGGTGTGCCCTGGGAGGCGGAGAGGTGCCAGGGCAGCGGGAGGCAGCGGGAGGCAGCGGGAGGCGGCAGCAGTGGCAGCGCTCTTCCCGGCGCTGCCTGCCGCTCTCCCGGGACGCCTCTGCCGGGAGAGACGGGGCGGGCGAGCGGGACGCGGAGTGTCCCGGGGGCTGCGGGGGTCGGCGCGGCCCCGCGGCCCAGGGGCGGCGCTGGGGCGAGCGGGGCGCGGGCGGGCAGGGGAGCCGCCTGCCGCCCTCGCACATGCGCAGCGCGGACCCGGCGCGCTATATAGCGGGTTGGCGCCGGCGCCAGCTGAGCAGTGCGGCCCGGGCGGCAGCGACGGAGGTGTGCGGGGTACTGTCGGGAGGGACGGAGGGTGGCTGGCGTGGCGATAATAATGATAGTGGTGCTAACGCTGATGATGGTGGTGGTGGTTAGAATGGTGGTGATGATGGTGGTAGTGGTGGTGGCGGTACCGGCAGACCCGGTGCCGGTGTTGGCGGGTGTCAGGGGCGCACTGGCGGCGGCGCGGGGCAGTGGCTGGGATCGATGAGGCGGGAGCGGTGAGGCGGGAGCAGTGACCGGGAGCAGTAAGGCGGGCTGCCTGCCTGCCCGCCCGCCCGGGCAGCGTTTTGGAGGGAGAGCGTCTGAGGAGAGCGGGCTGGGGGAGGATGTCCCCACGAGCGGCCCCATCCGCAGGGAGCCGTGAGCGGCGATGGCCCCGGCGAGTGCACCCGGCGGGAGCAGCGCGGGGTGTCGGCGGGATCCCGCCATCGGCTGCCCCCCGCCCTTCTCGGAGAGCCCCGCGGGGGGCGGGCTGCCCGGTTTTGGAGGGAGCCGGGCGCGCTGGGGGCGGGGATGCCGGCCGAGCCGCTTGGCGGGCTGACCCCGACCGCCGCCCGCGCTGCACCCGGCTGGTCCCCACTTCCCCGCCTCGGCCCTCGGAGCGGGGTGCTCGTGGGGACACCCCCTCAAAGCCCCAGTCCCCGCCTCGGAGGGTCCCTGTGAGGGGTGTCCTGGTAGGGGGTGGGTGTCCCGCGTGTGAGGCGCCGTCCCGGCAGCCCCTTCCTTCCCCTCAGGTTTTGGAGGGAGCCGCACTCGCAGTCAGGCGGGAGCGCGGGGGGGCGGGGCGGTGGCCCTGTCCCCTCACACGTCCCCTCAGCACTCTCAGGAGCGGGTGGGTGCTGGATCGGCCCCGCGGGAGGGGGAGCGCAGGAGGGCGGCGGTGCCCCTCGCCCAGCCTGATCCCGGCAAGGCCGCCGCCGCCTCCCCGCTCGCTGGAAATTGGCGCGGAACCGGCGCGGCGGGAGCGCGGGCGGCGCCCGGCCCGGCCCGTCCCAGCGCGGCACCACCAACCCGGCAGGTGTGGGGGGCAATCCACCCCGGGGAGCGGCAGCACCGGCAAAACCTGTGTCTGTGGGGGTACCTGGGATGGAGGGTGGGGAGGAGTGGAGGGGGTCACAGCCCCGTGGACCCCCCACATCCTCTTGTGTGGGAGATGTCCCTTTACAACTTCCTTCACACCCCCATCCAGCCTGAGTCACACTGGGGTCACTGGCACACCTGGGCACCCTGCAGCAGGACGTGGAGCTGTGTGTGCTTATATACCACAGTCATGCCCTGCTCAGGCGTTCCTGAGGCCAGTAGAGTACTTGTGCCCTTCTGTTTGAGCTGTGTAAACCATGTTGCTTTCTGTGATGAGTTCACGATGCAAAGTAGGGAACTTGGTCTTAGTTTTGTGATGATACACTAACTGAGCTCATCTTATTCCTTTGATCCAGGTAGAGATCTTAAAACCCAAAGAAGATGTCAAGACGCAGGTAAGCTGTTAGTGCTGTGCTGAGATTATCTGTACTCATCCAACAACTGCTGCTCTCCCAATGTCTAATGTCTTTTTGCTCTTTGCAGTAGCCGTTTGCAAGCCAAGCAGCAGCAGCCACTGTCCTGTCAAGAAGAGTCTCCACAAGAACTGAAAACACTAGAGTATCTCCAGACCAGAAAAAGGAGAACAGCAGAGGTGACCTATTTGGGCTACTTGAAAAGTTTAATAATACCGAAAGTTCTCCAGTGCATTTGGATGGGACAGTCTTTACTGTGCCAAGTTATAAAGTGGGATGGGGTAGCAAGAGTTTGCCTGAGCTCTAGAGGTGGGTGTGCTGCTCACTGTCAGTGTATTGACGTGTGTCTCTTCTCAGCAGGAGATTAAGAAAAGAGAAGATGGAAAAATTGCTAAAAAACATCAATATGAGATTAAGGTAATTCAATCCTGAATACCAGTTCAAACTAGGTGAGGGACTCCATCTGGTTTATGTTGATGGGTGTGAAATCATGCATTTGACACCAGAAAGTATTGAATAGGGGAAGTTTGTATCTTCAGATATTAAAAGCTGTGGGAGCTTAGCACCTCTTTATATGTTTTTGCCTTTTTTACATGTGACTTTGTTGCAGATAAAGGATCCTTCAATGTAAAAACCACTGCAGAGTAGGTTAGGTGTAAAAGAATAAATCCAGATATTTCAGAACAATTCCACATGCAGAGCAGGTAAGGCCTAGAGGCAAGTCTAAACAAGATCATTGCACTTGTTTTAACTTTAGGTGTGGTTTCACGGCCATTTAGTTGTCTCATAACCATGCAGGCTGTCTTTACTTTCATTTAGCAGTTCTTTTGATTATTTAAATCAATTTAGGAATCTCTTTTCACTAACACAGGCTACTCTTAAAACAAGTGAGGAGCTTTACAGACATTTATTTTAAAGCTGATTAGTAAAATAATATAAGTTCCTCTTGCAAACAATCTTGTTGGCAGTTTTTCTGTTTGTAAAGTAGGTGAGACTTAACAGCTATGGTGAAGTGAAACTCTTCTGATTGTGGGGCTGTCTTTGTAAACCTTGAGTAGGAAAAAATGCTGTGTAAGTACATCAGTTGTACTTGGAGTGAAACTGCGTGTCACAACTCACCTTTGCTGAAAGGGGGAAACACTGCTTTCCTGTCTCCTTCCTGGATAGCTGGCCATGCACTGCATCCCCTGCCTTGCTCTATTTTTGGTTCTCTTTGAATGAAGCAGTATGCAGGTTCAGTTAATGTTTTGCCGGGTTAGTGAGTTGAATCAACCCAGCAGAGGGTCTGACAAGCATCAGAGCTGACCAAAGAAGGAAGGGGTGGACTTGGGCAGTGAGGACCACAGGAGAGAAAGAGGAGTAGGACCTCCCTTTTCTCTGGGCTGCACCTTAAGGTCCATTCTGCTGGAATATGTAACTTCACTCTTGGGGTACTGAAGTCTGGCTATAAATAGGTTTGGATATACTAAGGGAATCCTGTGTAGTTTACCTTGCAAGTCAACCATATAGGAAAAGTTTCTGTGTTCAGAGGCTGTTGTTGCCATTCTTTATGAATGGGATTTCTCCCCCAACTCCACACAATTAAAGATGTGTTACCATTTTGAAGGTTGTCAGCCACTACAATATTGCATGTGCTCCTTGGATTTGATATCTCCTCACTCGTATTGGTTATGTAGAGCCAACTAAGTGTTAGTGAAACAGGTTATAGTTAACTACAGTAATCTAGAATTCCTTCTCTGAGGCTTTCTGCATGAATACCTTTGCACTTCTTTCCTTTTGAGTCATTGCATCCCATATTTGGCATTTGCAGGCTGAGAGGTATTAACAGCTGCTGCTTGCTTAGTGGGTATCTAGCTCTGGAGCCGAGGTGGGTGGCTCCTCTCTGGAGCACTTAACTGGAAGATAACAAGTTGCTGAATTTCCACTGAGAGACAGTAGAACCTCCACCCTCTCCTTTCTTTTCCCTCTGAGTAGATAAGTAGATAGGACTAGCAACCTACAGTCTTGTGTTTTAGTATCAATGAGTATCTTTGCCTTTTGTACTGTAACTGAGCAACTCAAGCAACAAATAGGTTCCTTGTGGGTTCGTGAACTAAAGACGGTTGTCTCTGTCAAAGCTGAGTTCCCCAAATCCATCAAATCTGTTTATACATGTTCCCTCTTTACTGTGAAAGATTTTATTGGCATTTGATTTGTCTTTCTTGGTTTCGGTGCCTGAATTGATGCTGAGATCCAAAAAGACTAATATACTTTACATATATTGCTGTTACTATAATCTACTTCATGCCTTTCTTACTCTCGCAGTAAAAGCAGCATTTTAAAGATACCTTGTTTGTTTTGCAGAGTTGTTGGCCGCCCACGATAACTGGAGGCATCTCGCCTTGCATAATTATTGAAACACCTCACAAAGAATCAGTGACCACTGACTTCTCAAGATTCAAAAAGTACAGGTTCAGTAACCTCTTCATAAATCCGTCGCCTTTGCCCGAACTCAAGTAAGTTTACTGGATGCAGTAGTTGTTGATGTTTTATCAAATATGCTAAACTACTGCAATAAAATCTGTTGCATTGTGCTTGTATAATACACACCTCTGCTTGTCTCCTCATTCCACAAAAAATTCTATGTCTCAAAAAAAAAAAAAAATAGAAATTTTGGTTGTTTGTTTTTTCTTTTTTCCCCTGATCTTATTTTATCTTACCGGACAAATAAGTTTCATCTTTCAAAGCTGTCCTTTTATAATTTAACACTGGAGGCTCCAAGTGGTTAAGAGGCACATAATGGTTAAACCAAACTTTTTCAGTACTATTAGAACTGAGTGACCAAAAAATATGAAGCAGAATTTTCACTGAGAACTTTAAAATGTTCAAATAAACTTGTGGCAATATCACAAATAGCTTGCTAATGCAGTACAGTATGCTTAGTGCAGTCACAATTCTAGAAAGCTTCCCTTCTGCAGAGGGGTAGATTATATGACTAAATCACAGTTTTCAGTTTCAGAATTTCTTAGACATTCAGCTGTGTTAGATGAGTATCAGCTGCTATTTGTATCAGGCTGGGGTTTAAAGAAAGAGGTGGTAAATTTACTGCAATGCATTAGGGAAAACTTCTGCTGAGGTCAATGAGAAAAGAAGCAGAATGTGAAGCATTACTTTAAGAGAAACTTTCTAGATACACTTTGGGGTTTTTTTTTTTGTTCTGGTCAAAACTTGATCAGAACTGGGAGATGCTGCCTGGTGCCTTAAAGGCATGGTCAGATACAGAATTCCATGCAAGGTGTTTAATCCCCTTGTTGATAGGCATCTGGTAAAGCTGACCTCCATCCTTTCTGATTAGCTGAATAAGAGGATGATTTATTTTTCCTGACTTCTTCACGCTTCCCTAATTGCTGTAGGAAGATTGTAATTGATTTGTCAATGCTTGCTTGCTTAAACTGGGGGACTTGTGCATTAAACAAACAAGTATCTCTCCAGCTTTTAACTTATGATGGCAGAATGAAACTGATGTGGTTTAGAATTTGTAGGCAATACCTGTGGTCAGCTCTGTCTCTCTACTTCTGCTTGGGGAAAGGTAAATATAAAGCTCTGAAAATTTCAGTAGGAAATCGTAATTTCACTGGTTAACACGCTGTCCCTCTTAGTACCTGCAGCATGAGAAGTACATCTAAGAAAAAGCCCATATCAATTAATAACAAATACAAAGAAACCATATTGATGATATGGGCATCATCTTCCCAAGTAGACCAGAGTGCTGATAAATGTTGGCAATAAACAGGAACTCAGTTTTCCTCCCAGTAGCCTGCTTCTGAGCCTTGAAGTAGGCTAGGCAATAAAGGAATGGATGAGTGACTTTTAAATACCATCTGTAAATGTTTTTCTCAAACTAAGCTGGACCAACTTCATGTATGTCTTCTCTTTCTTAGGGAGGGGATGTGTTACCTTTTTTTATGGGGGAGGGTTTGGTTTTATCTCGCTCTTTGAACAGCAACCCAATTAGGCAAAATAGGAAACTACCTGCATGTGCAACTTTGGAAGGCACATGTTCAGTTTTAATGTCTGTTCTATAGGACTGGACTTGCTGATGATCTTTGCAGGCTGCTGTTGTGGTGATGTAAAATGTCCCAAGTATACCTGCAGTTTTGCCATTACCATAAAGATCTTGTAGTATGTGGGATTTTTGTTTCTGAATGTCTGTAAACAATAAATAGTGTTTTTATTCTCCTTTTGTGAGCTGAATATATACTTAATAATGCTTTATGTAATTCTCTTCTATAGCTGGGGAAACTCCAAAGATATCTGGCTGAACATCCTGATGAAGGAGAACAGATACGCTCACTGCAAACACTTCACATCACTACATTCCAGTTTGCAGCCTCACATGAGATCGATACTGTTGGACTGGCTCTTGGAGGTGTGTTCTTTTAGCTACTTTGCCATGTGTTGTGCCTGTGAAGTAGGCAGGTAGAAGCAGAGCTTTTATATAAATATCTAATAGCAACACGTTCTGTTATGGAAAAAATGGCAAAACTGTTTTGCAACAGAACCAGTGACTGCTTCTGATCCCTTTGGTGAGCTACATCCAGGCCTTCCCTGGCAGGAGATGCTGAATGTTCCACACAGGACAGTGAGCAATAGCACTTAACTTTTGCCCTTGCCATACTACTTCTTGCAAGGGAGAGAAATCTAATTTTGAGACTTGTAGTGAAATTGCTATGGACAGACCAGGTATAGAACTCTGACTTTGTGTTAGACTGTATCTAAGCCATGAAACATCTGTATCGAGGACTTGAGTTATCACCCTGGCCCTGTCAAGAGCTTTTGAGTGTCAGCCCCTGGTGCTATTTACTGACTCCATAGGGAATTTTTAATTGTATCATATGAAGAGAGCAGAAGAAAGTAGTACATCGGTGGCTGAGATCTGAAGATTCTTGATGTAGACAGATCCCTATGTGAAAGGTCTACAAATAAATCATATCCATATTCTGATCTAACTGGTTTACTTAAGACTATTCCAGTTGTCCAATAAGAGCTCTCAATATTGGCAGCCTATGTGAAGGAGTATCAGTGTTGTAAATAGAAAGTTATGGTTTGGAGGTGTTTCCAAGAACTTTATATTGAGCAAGTTCAGACACCACTGCCGAAAGCAATCTTTGCCTCATGCAATCCTTGCCCATCAGCAGAAGAGTCCTTGCAGGATTATCAGTTCCATATCAAGTGTTCCAAAGAAGCAGATGTTATGGTGGCACTCTCACTATCTTGGTGGAGCAACCAGTGCTAAGAGCAGGGAATTTCAAGAAAAAGGAAAGTGTTTATTTGTTTTGGTTTTTTTTTAATAATATGGACTGAATATAAAAACTATTCTAGTTGTGTGCTTCTACTTCCTCTAAAGTGTAATTTACATACTACCATTACATTGGTTTGTTGCACTTTTTCTGAAGTCTTGAACTCTTAGGAAATCACCCAGTTTCCAAACAAGAATGTCAGCAAGGGCCTTGCTGTTGTCTAGCTCGGTGGATTTAAACACACCGCAGTGGATTTAAATCCCAGCAACTCCTAACACTGTCTTCTGTAATATTATAACTGAGATACTGTTTAATGTTTGGACAACACACTTTTACAATAAGCATTATTATGTTTGGACAATACACTTTTACAATAATGGTGCCATTTATTTATGAGTGGGCCTGATCTGTACAGTTGTGGTTCTGAATCTTCTTTGGAATAAATAATATCAGAGTAGCACAGCAATTGGCAAATATAATATCAGGTCTAAAAGAATGGGCTGTGCTATTTCTGCCAACCAGTTGAATTTTTGGGGGTCAGGAAGGGTTTTGATTTGCAAATGAGCCTCCAACCTTATCTTGGGAAATAGCTAATAGTATCCAAGTAAAATAATGAAGCACTTAGGATCTATTTCTTGGATATTCTTTTCTGTTCCTTTTCTTTACTGCATGTAGATTGTAAGTAATTTATAGATATCTAACTGTTTTCTAGTTGTGGAAGGGATATAGAGTTGCAGATAAGATGCAGCTGTGGTAGTCCCACCCAAATTCAATTAGAGATTATATGAAGAAGTAGAGCTCCCCTTGAGATCTCCAGGCCTGGGCAGTCTCCTCGCCTTTTTTTGTTGAACTGACATTTGAAACACTTTGATACAATGCGAGTATTAAAAGTTCTCCCTGCCGGGGAAGCACGCGCTGGGATGGAGCAGATGGTGGCTCTTGCAGTTTTGTTCCTGCTTAGTGAGGCCGTCAGTGAGCCTGAGGGGCTGCAGGCAGCGCTCCCGGCCTGCCAGCAGAGGCCCCTCCAGCAGCAGCTTCCAGGCTCGTTTGCCGTAGAACCAAAGACTTCAATTTTTTTTTTTTTAGTGGTTCTACCCTGAGGCAGACCTACTAGGAATACAGGGAGGATTTGCTCACTGACTTCAACTTGAGGTTTGAGCCCTTAGTATTCTTTGTGGGGGTGTGTGTGCACACACGTTGCTGTTTTGTTGGGTTTTTCCTCTCAACAAGGCTTTGAGTGAAAAACTGTACACATTTTTAGGAAAAATGTTTGCTATTTAAATTGGAAAAAGTATTTTTTCAAAGTGTGTTAGTATATCATAGGCAATTTGTGTTTGGATGGGAGCAGTGGGAAATACCTTTTCCAATCCCATACTAACCATTGCATCCTTCCACACTTAGGAATATGGTGTGTGCAAAAGTTGAAATAGTGCACATTGTGTTTTGCTATTAAAGCTTGAATACTCCAATGTGTGTACACAGAGTTTTATAACAGAAAACTGAATTGGTTTCTTTTTTCCTGTTGTAGGTGTGTGAGGTGTATGCACTCCACCGGGAAACCTTCTATCTAGCTCAAGACTTTTTTGATAGATTCATGTTGACACAAAAGAACATTAACAAGAGCATGCTTCAGCTCATAGGAATTACCTCATTATTCATTGCCTCCAAACTTGAGGTAAGAATCTCTCTTACAGGGAGGATATTGAATTTGGAGTAACTAAAAGGACAGTGATAACATTTATTTCTTCTGTCTGAATCTTTTGAACTTGATGGTATATGTACAATACTGAGGGTCAGAAGGGGAAATTTTTTTGTCTTCCTTCAGCTGTGCGTATGTCAATCTCTTGGAGTGTAGTCTTTGTCCTCCCTTTCCTGAGCAGCAGGGAAGGAGACCACATAAACTTAAAAGGCATGCAAACGTGCTAGAAGTAGCTTTGTTTTGTTTTGTCTTGTCTTTTTTCAAATATACAGCAGTTGGCAAACAGTCTCAGGAATGGGTGTGGGACTTGAACAAAACCAAGCCTAAGTCTCAAACTGCCTCAGTACATCAGGCTGATATCCTTATAAACCCATTTAGTGGAGTTTTAATCTTTTAAAGTGCAGCAATGGTGACATGTTACATTGTGTGCTACAGCTCTGAACCAAGAGCATATTTTTGTGTAGTGCATGGTAGGCCAGGAACACTTGGGATATTACGTTTTAATACTGGGAATCCCCAGATCTCACTGTTGTTCCCAATGCTAAGGTTCTGTGCTGCCTGTCCTAAGGAAGTGTGTGGGGCCGTAGAGTGGCCACAGAGCCAGCTGGTATAGGAGGAGTTTTGCTGGCATGTTCTCTTTTACTAACACACCTAGCTATGCTTGGTCCCAACTGGCATGACTGGTTTGGCAAATTTCCTTGTTAACCATCTCTGCAGTATGGATTTTGCCAGTTGGAGTGGCTGGCATTTTCTCTCATCTTTCTCTAGCTTTTTAATTTTTTTTTTCAATCTGTGCAACTACCTCAGCACTGACATTGCAGGTAACCTGTACCAGCCACCCATTTCTAGCACAGCAGTGTCCTGTACCAGAATTAGGACGGTGCATGTTTTCACATCAGTTGGAATGGCTGAGTAGAAAGAGTATAAATGAAAGGGGATTCTGATTGCTTGGTCACCATTTATTTCCCCAAAAGCTAAAAGAGTTGCTGTAACTCCATTGTGTTTTACAACATATTAAAAAACAAGTAGGTTATATGAGAAAAACACTATTGTAGCATATGTTAACATGTTGATAGGGACAGAAAAGTATTTGCCAGTATTTTCTCAGTCTTTCTTAGAACTGTAAGGCACTCTAATCTTCATTTTCCCTCCCCTCTCTCCCTTTAAAGGAAATCTATGCTCCTAAAATACAGGAATTTGCTTACGTCACTGATGGTGCTTGCAGTGAAGATGATATTGTAAGAATGGAACTTATTATGTTAAAGGTAATAACTCAGCTGTGTTTTTAAGTGCTGGTTGGAAGACTGTCCAGCTGAGCCTTGTGTTTTAGTGTCACTTATTTGCTTAGAAAGAGAACACGTTTAGTACGTCCCTGTTTCTGTTGTATGTGCAGTGGACCTCTGAGAGCCCCTGACTAGGGTACAATCCCTGAATGTGAGAAGTCAAGCAGGTTTCTCATGCTTGTATGAACATAAAGGCTCTTACTGGGGCAGGCTAGAAGGCTGTCAGTGTAATGCACTGTGCTTTCCAAGGTCCCTTGCTGTCCAGGAACAGGGGTCTCCAGAGAGCCAGGCAAAGACCTGATACTACTCAGTGCCCCTCATGTTGGCAAGGATCCATCCTTACCAGCACAGAACACTTTGTAAATCTGTTCTTCCTTAACAGATATGAGCTGCAGGTTCAGGCAGCTAGCCTGGAGGCTTGAGGAAATACTCTTTAACTTCCCAGCTTCTGAATGGGAGATACACAAGATCCAACTGCAAAGGCATAGGGATACATGTTTGTGCTGATCGTAGCAAACCCTGTTCAAAAAGCAGTGAGAATGCAATCTAAAGTGACTGCTTGTACTTGAAATTGTACATGATCATTAGGGTCTTTTAACGCTCTGTGCAATAATCTCAGAAGGAGGGGTATGTGAAGAAGTCAGAGCAGAAAACTATCCTCAAGTGGTTTAAGGCACTTAACTGTTTGGTAAATGTTTGCAGGCTTTAAAATGGGAACTCTGTCCAGTGACAATTGTCTCCTGGCTGAACCTCTATCTTCAAGTGGATGCTCTGAAGGATGTTCCAAAAGTGCTGCTACCTCAGTATTCTCAGGAAAAATTCATTCAGATAGCACAGGTAGGTAGTAAACTGTTGGAAAGTGCTTCTTGGAGTGATGACAAGAAAAACTGAACATTACACCTCAAAAGCCATGAAAGGAAGTGTTCCCTTGTTTACACTCACCTGTTACTTTTTAAAGAATGTGCAAGTTCGACTCTACCACCAAAGTTCATACTCAGTTTTGAGGACAAGCACCCGTTTCTTGTCTCTCTGCTCTCACATATTTTAAAATTTTACTGTACCCTGGAAAAATAAAAGTCCCTGTTATTTTTTTAATTACTAGACGCTGCAGCATTCTGTAAAACAGCAGCAACAGCTCTGAGAGGAAGGTGGATAATTTAGGACCCTACAGAAAGTTGGCTGTTTTTAACTGTGTTGCCCCTAACTGTGTTTCTGTGTAATTGCTGAGAAGGCAGCCTGGGGAGTGTCTTGTCTGTTTTGAGTGTGTGGTTCAGTTTGCATGGGCATGTATTGTGCCTAATCTCAGGTTTACTGAAGCTGGGTAGCTCAGTGATGTAAATACTACACGAGGTAGTATTTAAATTTATGAAAGTATTTTCCTGGAGCTCAGCCCTGTTCCAGGGCAGAGCCTGTAGGAATGTGTATGCATAGCCATCTCTGAGACAGGATTATGCTAAAGTATCAGCTGTTAAAATTTGTTACTCTTCATTTCCTCAGCTTTTAGATCTGTGTATTCTGGATGTGAATTCTTTGGATTTCCAGTACAGAACACTAGCTGCTGCAGCACTCTGCCACTATACCTCAATTGAAATAGTTAAGAAGGCTTCAGGTAAGACACTGCTATAAAGCTTGGCCTTGTTGAGCAGGGAATTCTGGAAGCTATCACAGGCCCAAGGCAGCTGGAGTGTATTGGTTTACCAGACTGCCAAAGAGCAAAAGCTACAGGGACACTAATAGTTTGTTCTGTGGGTTTCTTTTCCCCTAATTTCACTTCCTACCATTTCAGATGTTACAAAGACTCAAAAAAGAAGGACACCCCTTCAGAAGTGCAGTCTTTGCTAAGGAAATGAGGCAGATTTACTGTTCTTGGTTTTGGGATAATACTTGCTCTATTATTTCCCATTATTTGAGGGATCATTAGCTATATATTTGGCTACTTTTCCTCCTAAAATGTAGTTCCCAAGCAGTCATGTCTCTCAGCAGCACCCAGTGTATATTTTTATAGCATGACCCAAAACTTTCTGTTGAAGCTGAAAGTTGCTTCAGCCTTCCCTGGAAAGCACCAAGAACCCTTGTGACCTGCACTCAACCATCCTTAGCCACTACCCTTTCATGTAACAAGCATAAGAAAATGCTGCCAGTTTCTGGGAGGATGCTTCTGAATTTCTATCTGCACTATTATTTATTGTTTTTTAAAACTTATGACCATTTTGGAACACTGCAACTCCTTCATAATGTTTAAATATATTCTTGTGTTCTATTCCCTAGGCTTAGAGTGGGACAACATTTCAGAGTGTGTAGAATGGATGGTTCCTTTTGTGAACGTGGCAAAAAGATTCCCTGTGAAGCTTAAGAACTTTAAGAAGGTTGCAGCAGAAGATCGACATAATATCCAGACACACACAAATTACTTGGACATGCTGGTAGGTGGTCTGTGGATGTGCAGTTCAGGCAGCTGAGGGTACATTACACATCCCTTCTCACACCTGGCCTGGCTTCCCTCAGCCAGTGTGGTCAGAGGTGCCCAGCTACCAGTGATGCTGTAAACAACATGTGTTTTACTGTAACATTCCCAGGCCATAAGCAAACACTTGGATTACCAGTACTGGAGAGGTGTTCCTAAGATAATAATCTTCATTGTGTAATGTCACCCTGGCTTTACTCAGTATCCTAACTCTGGAGTACTTCAATTGTATGAGTGGTGTGAGGTAGCACTGCTGACTGGTGACACAAAAGAGCAGACCTTGTGGTGGGTACTAACTGGTGTCTTCTTCCCCCCATTCACAGGAAGAAGTGAACAGTGGAGTCGTGTCCACTGCCCCAGGTCAGTTATCGCCTGTGTCAACAGGTGGAATAATAACCCCTCCCAAAAGCACAGAGAAGAAATGAAATACAGTCAAACATCATTAACAGATTCAGAAACAGGACTTGGTGCTTCAGAACAAGACCACACTAAAGGTGACTCATGTTCTTTACTGCTATTCAAGACTTTGGCAGTAAAAGACGCAGCAGGAAATTGAGACCAGCATCATCCCTGAGACTTGACAAAAAGAGCTGAGCTGAGCATTCCACCCTGCTGTCACAGGAGCCCGGACCACCTTGGTCCATTCTGACACAACTTAGTTTAATTCTCACCATTCCTAACTTATTAATGTCAAGAACTTTTTTAATAGTGCCTAGTGGCAAAATTGGTCCACTCAGCTTACATGTCACACTTGCTTTAATTTGGGCTAGATGTGCAGGAGAACTTATTGACAGCTTGTACCGATTACCACTTCGTGACTTGTTCTTTTTCTTCTCTTGCTAAGGTCAGAGCTCACTGCCTGTCAGTTAGTCCCCCAGCTCAGGTGCAGTATTACAGAGGCCTGTGGGTAAGCAGTTTATGTCTGAAACCACTCTGCCGGTGCAGTACAGTGTAGCCAGCCTTGTATCAAATTCCAGCTCCACAGGAGGCTGATAAATTTATGGCAGCCATTTAAGCCTGCCATAAACTTCATTTTTAATGTTATCACTGACCTCAGTTAAGAGTATCAGCAAAGGACCTGCTGCTGAAGTAACCATAACTGGAAGTACAGTCCTGGAAGGAAGTAGTTCTGTCCTTTACGAGCCAGCCACCAACTTGCAAAAAGAACATAATGAGAACTGGAGAAGGTATGGAATAAAGTGAGCTGCAGGTACTCTACAACCACTCCCGTCATAGGAACAGTATTTTAAACTGTGGAGCTGTAAGTTATCAGTGTTTTATAAACAGCATTAACTACTGTGTTTTTCTTGGAATATTCACTACCTCTGAGTCACTTCTGTGATGAAGGGCAGTACTGGGAAAGATGGGTATCAGTCCTCCTCCCTCTTTCATGATGCTCCTACCTGTGCCTCATGTCCAGGGACAAGTGTTACATGACACTGAGCAGCCTCTGAAGCTGCACTAGAGCATCAGGTGCCACCCACATCCACATTACACTCACACCAACTTGACAAACTTGAATTCATGTCTTCTTCAAACAAGCCATTGTGGAACTAGCTGAAGTTGCTTCCAGCCTTCTGTACAGTTTGTAAAAATAAGGGTTTATTTTAAGATTTCATCTATTTCTAAGAAGAAAGATACTAGGCTGTAAATGTTGTATAAAAATTTAAATGCGTTTTTAAAAATAATAAAGTCTTGAAAGATTTTTTTTCACTTTTACATGTTTTATAATAAGTCTTCCAGCATTTGCCTAGAAGTAAAGTTTTGCCATTGCTTGAAGAAACTTCTTTTTCCTTCTCTGCGCAGCAAGCTGTAGGACTTCCTCTGGATTACTGGCATTCAGCTCTGTCTGGCCAATGGCTTTTATCTTCAAACAGAAGAGGAGAGACACCATTAGCAAAAGGCCTTCCAGTAAAGCTGTTTCATTTCAAGGCATTTTCAGCACTAGTTCCATGGGTGATTTATTTCTGTAACATGCTCTGCCACCCCATCCCTACAACTTTAGAGCCACAGCTTCACAGGAGCACACAGACTCTAAAAGAATTGTCTGACAAAATTAAAACTGGAAGTGGCAATTCTTTTTAAATGTGGTTTCAGGGAAGGAAAGACACTCTAAAGAAATCCCAGCACCCTGAGCACCCCAGTTTAACTTACTGCTATCTGCCGCTTGTCTGTCTCGCCTCTTTTGTGGTGGAGATCTGAGGGCCAGTCAAGGCAAGTCACTTAGAGAGGAAACAGATTTATTCCAGCTGTGAACATCCAGTATGAGTGGCATTCCAGCAAAAGGATACATGTCAAATACTCCAAGATGGTGACATCCCAGATGTATTCATAGTAAGAATCCATGGCATCATGACTGAAGGACAAGGCAGGTTAGGTTCACTGACACATTCACATTCTGGGTTTACGCATCTATAAACTTTGTTGTAACATTTACCTGTTCTGTTCCTGCAGTGCCTTAAACGCAGTTTTATAATCAACTTCTCTGAGGAACTGGCACAAAATAGCTACCTGTAAGGAAGACTTGCAGTGATTCTGACAGCCTGAATTCCCCCCACACTGAAACCTTCCACACAACACCTTGCAAATCCCAGTGCCTTTCTGGACCTAATCTAGTCTTAGCAAATTCTGAGCACCTGAATAGGGCTTGTTCTGACACATCAACAGCAGCAATAGCTAAGAGGAATTTACTCAGATCTGAAGGGACTGACTTGGTTTCCAGGTTTCTAAATGCATTTAACAGCTTTTAAATCAGAGCCAAATATAAGCTTGTTACTTCTTGGAGTATGAACGATCCCACTGAACAGCAACAGCCACCTGTGGTTTTCATGAAGAACAAGGCCAGGTTCCCAGCACCACCCCACAGATACTGGACTGTTTCTCTAAAAAAAAAATCTGCATTATAAGAGAAAAGTAGGCCAAAACACTCATAGACTACTACTTTTTAGAACATTTCCAAATATATGTTTATTTACCCAATAATTTCAGTCCTTTGTGTGTCCTAGAAGCAAAGGTAACAACATAATCTACTGCAGATTGCATTTCCAAGGAAAGTTGGATTTAGTATTTTTAAAAAAGTTCTCCCCCCTTTTTATCATCAAAATATTAACAAATATTTTACTTAATGCCATGTTTCACCTCTCACCTGGGTGTGACAGTTTAGTAAAGAGCAGCACTTGATCATTCTTTTTATCACCTAGAGAAGGGTTAAAAACACAAAACACAAGTTCTGAAATGCTCATTTTGAAACACAAACAGCAATTGTTATGGTTCTTTTTTTTTAATGCAAGGGACCGGCTAAATAGCTATTTGCATTCTTCTAAGCCCCCTAACCTTGGGGTTTTAGCATATCCACTGATCAACTTCAGAGATGTCCCAAGGGTCAGCATGTGCTGAGGAGCAGCACCCTGTGTTTGTGTGAGGCAGCCAGGCCCTGCTCTGGCAAAAAGCTTCACCTTTAGGTCCTGCCACCCACAGGAAAGGCCTGGCGGGTGGGACCAGCACTGACAAAGCTCTGACACCAAGGCAGGCCCCTGGTGCTGTGTGACAGCACAGGCGTCCCAGCTGGGACTCCTGCACCATGGCAGCCTGGCACGAGGCACAGCTTAGACCAGGCTGTGAACATTCAGGATTTCCAGATGGCATCTGGAGCTCTCACTGGCCCTATAAATGGGAACATGAAAGGAACAGTAATCGGATAGGACACCTTGCTTGGGTCTAGACAGTTCCTTCCTACTGCCTACCAAAACACAGACTACAAGGAATGCAATGGTTTCCTAATGAACAAGCAAATGCCTGGAAAAAGGTTAAGTGACATCCTGCATGATGTCACTGGAACACGCTGTGTCTGGGATTGAGGATTCCCCCAGAACACAGAGAGATGATGGGGCTCTCATCACAGCCCATTTGCAAGTGACAAGCCACTTGTTACACCCACTTGCAAAGTGCACAGATACCTGCTCTGCTGTGCCTCCAGCACGCCCTGACAAGGGTAAACTACAATCCCACCCCTTTCTAGACAACCCTGCACAGCCCTGATGCAGCTCTGCTCAGTCAGAGTCTGGGAAAAAATACCAGTGCGTGGGAAAAGGAGTCAGTGTTGTCTGGATCTCACATGTGATCCATGCTTCTTACCCTCATCCATGTTAACCGGAGCAGACAGTATTTCAGAAGCATTTAGACAGGACACAAAGTTTGCCTGCACCACGGGTGGAAACAAGCAGGCTCCCTCCATGTGATACCAGCACTGGAAGCACAGATATAAAACCCCAGAGGCTACAGGAATGTGTGTATGCTGAACAGTTTTGTCTCTATGTAGAATCAGGATGTTGACTGAATCCAAACAGGGATTTTTGTAAATCTAAATCCCACTTTAACTCACCTGGTCTGTGTACACATCTGGTGGCACCATCTTATTAAAGAAGTCTGAGCATACAGCTCCTGCCTGTAGGTAATAGTGAAGGGCTGCTGAATACTGATTTGTTGCTGCCATGGAAAAAAGCAAAATAAGGTCTTAAAAGTAAATACAGCAGTTACTTAGTAGTCAGATCAATTGTTTATAGAATTAATCAGATACATGTATTTCATAGCTGAATTCTACTGGGGAAGTAACTTGTGTACAATTGTTTAAAAAGCATGGACACACAGGAGGTGGTAAAACAGTGATGGATGGATGGGAAACTACATAATCAGTAAAACTAGTATCACACACAAAGTTCTGCCTTTTGAGAAATACTTTTAATTTTTTCAGGTAGTTGATCTTGAATCCATCAGCACTAAGAGTGGAAAAGAAGTTTGCCTTCAGCGAACTTAACACACACAGTGGCAGTAAAGAAGTTTAGTTGGTGAAGTGAGAGGAACAGCTGATGCCACCACAGGCCTCTCATGGTTCAGCACCAGTTCTACTCCTAGCTCTTCCTGAACTGAGGATAAGACCTCCAGGGGCTCTGTGGCAGGAGCAGGTTGTCCACACTGCTGCTGAAATACAGACCTGGCACATGCCAGGAGTGCTCCAACCACTGTTGTTTTAGGCACCGGATTTGAGGATCCCTACATAATGTTTCCTTCCAGGATGCTGCTGCACTTTGTACAAGCAGTAAACTGCCAGTTTATAACCCTGAATCATTCTCCCATATATAAGGTGACAGCACTGAACACTTGATTAGACCCTTCCCCTCACCCCAAGGATTATAAAGCATCTTCTAGACAAATGGGTCTCCTTTGGGAGCAACAGACTCGCATTTCTGCACTACATCTTACTGTACACCACAGACATCCTTCCAGTCCAAAAAAAGATTTGGAAACTTGCACCTTGACTCTGTGATAGCCCAAAGCACTGGCAAGTAGATGCCAGAGGCACAGAAAATACCATTTTATGGCCAGAAAAGAACAATCTGGTTTGAAAGCTAAATTTCACTAAAGTGGTTTCAGCAGATAATTTAAGTGGAAGAATGGTTGCTCTACCTTTGAGTTTGGCTATGGCCATGTCCTTCTCTAGCACATACAATAGGCAGTACCCTACCTGTCTGGTTGTCTTCAGGAAGTTCATTCTTCTGCACCTACCCCTCTGCTCTATTTACTCACACTATAAAGCAAGCCCCAGGAACTGACTCCAGACTGGGGAATAATTTAACAGAGCACAGTATCACACAGGCTGGGCAAGTTTTCCCCAGGCAACTGCTGCCCTGGTGTGGTCTGGATACGCTGTCATAGTGCCCAGAACCTGAAACTCTTTGTATTGTCCTAGTTCTGCTGGCTGCTCCCAGCTGAGGGGCAAGAATAAATAATGGGGAAGTGGCAAGTGAGGACAGAATGACAGGAAAGCACTTCCCATCACAACCAATACCAGATCAGGAGGTCATACTTCCTCTTTTACAAAGCCTAGAGACTTCTCTCTATAAAATACAGATCCTCTCCACTCTGCTCATCTTCTGCTCCAGCAAAGCTGATCTCCAAATTTAAAAGTAACTGCTATTCACAACTTTCCATTCACTTATAAAACACTCAATTGTCAGGGGTTTGCACAATTATACCACTCAAGAACCAACTGCACTACAAAAGTAAATTTAAAGTGAACTGTTAAAGTTCCCCTTACCCTAAAAGCAAGTCTGCATGACCCATTGGAAGTTTAGTCTGTGGGCTTAGACAACCTCCCAAATACACCTGCACTATTGCCTCTGAAGATTTTAACCTCATGTGTCACTTAAACTTATTTTTCATAAGAGAAAATACAAGGAGGATTATGTCAAGCAAAACCCAGAGCAGCAAGGTACTCCTACACATATGCTAAAAACAGACATTGGTTTCACTTACCAAAATAAATATCTGCCTGAATAATTAACCAGAAGTGGTTGTTTGCATTGATAGTCAATGCATAGCTGACCAGCTCTTTTACTGTGACAGCTACAGCTTCGAAGTCCACTGATTGAAGACTAAAGGAAAAAAGAAAGAAAAGTAATTCTTAAATCACTGCTTTGGGCTTTTTAACCACTAATCTGATTTCCCATCTAGTTTGAGTCCAAAGCACCTTGCATTAAGTGTCAAGCAAAAATAACTCCAGAAAAGATTTAGTGTTGACTAAGACTACTGTTGATTTGTTCCAATACAGTAAATCTGACAGAACAAGACTTGGACAAAAAGTCAGAACTTCATAAGTGGGTGACACTATGAAAAGATTCTGTGCAGATATGTTCAGTTTCAAGAAGTTTGAAGATAACATCTGAAACCACTATAAATTTATCCCAGCACCTGCATGAATGTCCAGAGACAGCAATCTCTGGAGAACTATGGAAATAGCTCAGCAAGGCGGGCTGGGAATGGTTTGGCACACTGGGCAGCCTTTCCCAAAATTTACGTGCAATCTCCATTTTTAAAAATATGGGTTTTTTTCACCTTCCTGCTAAATTCTGGTAATGACGAAAACAACTTTCTTCTGCTTGACCTTATAGTATCCACTGAAATCTACATCAGTAATGAGACTGTGCAGTCACACCAGCTACAAATTAATCCCACTATGCATCACACACTCTCACAAGAGTAATTTTTTCCAATGCAGTTTATGAGGTTCCACCCCCACAGAGCCTCTAAACTTCACTGGAGAAACACAGTTCAATCCAGCCAGAACAAACCAATACATACCATTTGCTACTTCATATTTTGGCTATTACTGAAACACACCTCAAAAAATATGAGTCATTTCATATTAAAGTATTATATAGTTCACACAGTTACATATACCTTAATAAAGCAAACAGCAAAAACCCCCTCAGTTTCTTCTTCTCTTTCTTCTTCCCCATATCTCCATTAGGAACATCAAATTAGGAGCAAAACTATCCATGCAAGCAGACCAACCTTTCCATGGACAGAATGGGGGCAGTGATGCCCTTATATGGCAGAAATCACACAACACACAGCAACTGGAGTCAAACCCATTACATAAATGCATATTTTGAAAACTGTATTTTTAATCATCATCTTACTTGGGAATGGATGAAGGCCAGATAGAAATGTGCTCTGCTGCAATATCATTCACAATGTCTTCCTAAGAAAAGACAGATGGTAAAAGAAATTACAACAAGAAACATTTCAAGAAACCAAGAAAGATTTTTGTGATATATACTAACCCGAACATTATGCAGTTTGACAAACAAGGACAATATTGTGGTTAAAACCAGTGGTTCCTGCAGGGGGAAAAAAAAAAAAAAAAGAGTATTCCCATGAACCAACCAAACTCCACTTTCTTCCCTAGGCTTTAAAACTATGTAAAAGGTTCTGACATCATTACAATTCCCTATTGAAATAGGGAAATATTTTGTTAGGAGACCTACAACACAAGGATACTGTAAGAAAGTTTCTGTAGGAAGTTTTTAATTACTTCAGATTTTCCCAAATAACTCCTTCGTATAAACTCTACTTTGGTTTTATACATCTTTATTTTGTTTCTGTGGCTACTGCCTAAACCCTTAACTCAAGCTGGGTATACTACAACTTTCTATGCATTTACAAACCCACAAGCTATAAACAATTTCCAGTTTCCCTTCTTCTTTCTTCTGCTGCTTTGTATAATGCATGTAGCAGCTTCCTGCTCCTTCCAAAAGGAATGCTTCGCTTCATGACAGCTGCAGTTACTCCCAAAGTTAACAGGTCTCCACTGTCAGAATTCAGGATAATTTTTTTAAAAAGCTATTCCACACTGCTGTATGCCAGGTATAACAAATAACAAAACACCTATATATCTGTTAGATTTTCTGGAGTTTAACAGGAAAAGTCCAGAAAAATATTATACCAAAAGGAAGTTCTGATTGAGAACATGTTCCCAACACCACTGTGACTTACCCGAAGCTTTTTGATGAAGGACAACAATTCACTCCTAAATCAGGGACACAAGTACCCATGTAAGTAATAATTTACAACAAAGAACATATGCAAACTTAAACGCCTAGAAATAGTCAGTAAAGCAAATTCTTCATCTGCCAAAATACCCCTTCACCTCTAAGTTTACAAACATAGGGTATATAACTGAAAACACTCAACAACTCATTCACTTTTAATACAGTTAGTGAGTTTTATTTCTACATTTAAAACATTTAAAAAGGGGTATGATATTCCATTGATCTATAAAAGGCATGAAAGAAAATTGCTTTGCAGCAAGTCAACCATTGACTCTAAAATGGAAAGCAAATGAATTGCACTGTAATTCCCTAAGATAGGATTGCAATAATGACCTACAGACTTGCAACAGAGTACACAGTGATCATTTATAATGTACATTGATTTCCTTGTCATGCACATCAGCCATCGTTACCATATGACAATCCAGACAAGCACAGTCTGTTTAGAAAACGTTTCACTGCTTCTTTTCCATAACAAAAACAGCTAATAAAGAGTAGTCACTGCCCTTTACTGTTTGAACCAGAGGGGTCACAAGAGGTTCAGTAACCTGGAGTACACCTGTACTGCTTCCCTTTCCCTGCCAGAGTACACAAATGAAACCTACAGCACACACGTACCCTCCTCCACCCCTCCCACAGCAGCGTAAGGGAAAGCAGCTGGCCTTGAGGCACACAGTAACCTGACTGCCTCAAGGACGGCAAAGAAACAGTCAAAAGTTTGGTGGGGACACCTGTCCCAAGTGTTTAACATGGAAAGCTGTTCAATATAATCATACATTCCAAAATTTACTGTATTAGACAACTTATAATCAGGTTTGGACTTCAGAAGAGGCTGCAAACACTGAGAGGACAAATCAAGAGAGTCCTGAATCACTCAGTTCAGGCTAAGGCTGGCAGTGCTCAGGTGACTGACAATGGAATTACTCCGATCGAGAATATTTTCTTCCTTCCTCTTCCCAGGAGCTTAGCTGAACCATAACTTCATTTCAAAATTGAATACATTTAGCCTTACAGAACAATTCTATTTGATGCAAAGCAGACCCCTCCAGCCCATCAGCTAAACTACCCTACAGATGCCATTGACTTTATTGGAAGATCTACACTGGTTATAATGGGAGCATAAGTACATATACATCAGTGTCTGCATGGTGACCTGAATCCCACACACTCCTTTTCTGCCTCTGAAAAGGAAAGCCAACACATCACCACTAACACCCAACTCCCACAGTGGACAGGATGTTTACACAGGGATCTTCAGCTGCTCCCACTACTCTGATAGTGGAATCCAGACAATTTTTGAAGGGAACATGGAGTCAAACACAGAATTCAAACCATCTTTAAAAATAATTTTAGAAAAACATACCTGTACATAATGCCCAGTGTAGATTCCCTGTGTTTTATCAAACTCACTCTGCCATCATTCCCCCGTTTGTGCTGGTTGGATACACTGCAGATTTGCACAACAACTTCCCAGAGGTCTTTCGCTGTGCGTCTACTTTCTTTGGGACCTGGAAGTTCTTTGCATGTAGCAGCCAGCAACTGGCCCAGCTATGCAATGCAAGGAAAAAAATACAGTGACTGTAGTTTCTCTGCATATTGATTGCAGCAAAGGAATTAATGGTGCTTAAAACAGCTAAGCAACTGATTTTAAGTTACAAACTACAAAGCAATGTCACTGAACTTTGCAGCAGAGAACACCGATTAGGAAGCTGGAAGATAGGAATTAACCAGACCATTTTTTCCTTCATTGGCTTCCCTAGTTCATGTTTAATTACTACAGGCTCCAGAAAACAAACTTAAATATACTGCATTAAACCTAAACCCCATAAAATACAGTTTTACAGAGACTGATTCTCTAGAACTCACTTCACTTCCTTATAATAGTTAATCTGAACTGCAACTGGCACAATGTTATACAAAAACACTGTCAACCACTGAACACACCTGCTGCTTAGCCTTGATTTCTTCCACCTCAGACTTAATTCATTACAGACACAAAGTCCCACACTCTTGAGCAGAAGGGTACATGCTTTGAAAAGTACAAAAGACTTCAACAGGAAAAAAGTCAATTACAGTCTGAACAAGCTTTGAGATGGAGCACTCATTACCTTCACGTAAGGATTAGTCTGAACCAGAGGTAATGGAACCTGCATGGTCAAATACTCATTCTCACACCAGTTTAACAGGAAGGCAACACATTCTTCAGCTATAACTTGTCGAAGAGGAATATCTAAAAGAAAATGGATTCTTTCCTTAACTTTTTTTTTTTTTGAGAAAACAGTGTTGTACGAAAACAAGCAAACTCTATTCCCTCTAAGTAGTCATTTCTGTTCCACTGCTCTCCAGGAAAATACGATGCTTAGCCCTAAAAGAGACCTCACCTCTGGAAATTAGAAGCAACAAGAGTTTCCTCTAACCACAACAGTATTACATTACTCCCTTGGGGTGAAACCCTGAGGAAAACCTAAACAACTAGCAAAACTTCTCAGGTAAAAGTGCAGATATGTTTATCCTGTTCCAAGTCCTTTAAGTGGTACTAAACAGAAACTGGCAATGTTCAGCAATATGCAGGCATCATGAGGCTGCTCTCATTTCTAGCTTCTAAAAATGAATCAAACTTTTAAAGACTTACTAAAACCAGTGTCAGAGTCACTGTTGTTTTTCCATGTATACATCTAAATGGTAAGTCTGCAATACAGAGTTGTTTCATTTTGTTGTGGGTTTTTTCCTCTTCTCTCAAGGTTTGTTCTTCTCTGCATCCCAGGAAAGACAGCAATGTACTTACCAGGTACTCTCATTTCCAAATATCCTCGGACTCTGCTTATAAGATCAGAAGGAGGACGTTCTCCAGAAGCACCAGCTCCAGCTTCATGAGTGTAAATGTCCAAAAGTAGCATTTCATTCAGCATGACTTGACGGAGCTTTGGAGAAAACTCTGTCACAAGCTCCAAGCAAGCAGCAAAAAGCTGTTTTGCATGGATGAAATCCTGCAATAAAAATTATATGCATTACTGATACCTAATGGATTAATAAGGGAATATACTAAGAGCTAAAGTGCTGTTCAGCTCTATCCTGGCTGAACCAGCCTTGGCATCCATTAGCATCAGCATTGCTCAAGTATCTCACAATGACTATTAATGAATCCTTTGGACCCACTATTAAGCTTAACAGTTCCAGATTTTTCAAACAAAACAAGAAGTCTAAGCAAAAACATACCAGAAGTTACTACTGGCACCTTTGATAGAATTTTGGTTTAGCTGCAGTTTACCAAACTTGTCAATTACAAGGAAAACAAAACAGCATTCCAATAAATTCCTTATGTAAAACACTTAGCCAAAAAAACAGCACTTCATATCAGTAAGTCAAATCACCACATCATAATCAAAACCTTATATGAATGAAATGATCTCCAGGATCAATTCACTGGAAAGCCATTATCTTTGCTCTGCTGATGGAACTTAGAGAGACAGAAATACAACACACAGAGCTTGTTATACCACCTCCCTCACCTCTTCATTTATCAGGCTTTTTCCCTCAAAAAGGGCTTTCCATATTTTCATTTTGTTAAGATTCAATTGCCCAAACTAGCCAGTAACCTCAAATGGTTTGCTCACCTTAATTGCACAGCAGTGCAGTCCCTTTGCCATCAGGATGTAGACCAAATCCCTAGTCAGACTGTCTTTGATTCCTAAAATAACATTGCCGTAAACATTTGGTACTTCCCACTGGGAGAGAAATGCATAGGACATTTGCACAGAAACAAGTTTTAGAATTCACATCACTGCTTAAAACATTACAAACAAGCCCCAAATATTGAAAATGACTGCCATCTAAATGCCAACTATTTTGTCTTTACATCTAATCACAAGTAACATACTGCTCATGTAGAAATACAATAAAAACAGCTGGATACCCTTTGTTCACACTCTGAATATGCAACAATTATAGTGGGGGAACCAAAATAAAAGACAAGAGACCTTTAACTTAAAAAGCAACAAAAAAAATGTTCCTCTCTCCTGCTCCCACCTTTAATGACAGAAATTTGAACTAAACCAATATTGCTAACTAGTCAGAACACTGAAAGCAAAAGCTACAAAAACATCTTTTCTCACAAGAAAAGCCTGAGCTACAGCCAGTATTTCCCTAAAACAAAGGTTACAGGTTTTGTTGTGATACTTTTACAGAATGTGAGTTTAGATATGTATCATCATTCTTATTAAACCACCACTATGCAGAGAGGGAAAAGATAAACCACACTGAGGATCTATGAGACAATGTTTACTGTTCACTGCAGTATGGTACCTAGAGACTGTAATTCAAGGACTGGTTAATGACCACATGAAACAAGCTACCTTATTTGAAATTGTCCAGAATTGGCGTTCTGAAGTCATACCATGCAGCTCGATTAAGATCTGGCGAATCCTCCAAGGATCTACTGACAGTATGAGCTGATGTTCAAGTTGGCCAATATTGACGCTTGCTGAAGCTGGAAGAAAAGCAGCCAGGTCTCCAGTGCATTTCTTTTCAATGTAGATACTTTTATTTCTTTAATATATAACACTTCAATCATAACACAGTAAGAACAGCGGACACATCAATGCTTGCATAGGCCCAGTCCATCCTTTTGTGACATTCCACAAACACCTTGTTTCCAGGATTCCCAGATCCCTGATCTAAAAGGCTGCTTGCAATGTCCCCTTTTCTCACTCCAACATCTCTGAGTACTCTCACTACAGTAAAGCAATAGCTTTAAGATCTGCATTAAAAAGGGGGTCCTATAGTGCCTTAGTGAAAATATGCACTTTCTCAACTGGCTCAAGTCATTGCAAGACTGCATTAGAGCTGAAAAGGTAAGTTCTTCCCAGCTCCAGTCACCATCTCAGATGTCCATGTCAGCTTTGACTTGGGCAGCTGCACAGCCAGCCAGCTACAGCTGGGAAATGAACTGGTTGAAAAGATCTGTGTTTTACTTTGGTAGGTTTAAAACCTCATTCAGATGGTACTCCTGGGCCAGCTTACCACACAGTCACACAGTCATTAGTGTAAAAGTCCAGAGGCAGGGTTCCCTTTCTGGGAACAGCTGCCACAGCCACAATTGGTTCAAACTAACACCACGCCTCTCTCGCTTGGTCACCTGGGGCCCATTCATTTGAGCTTACCTATTATATTCACTTGAGATACAAGCAAGTAACAGCCACCTTCTTGCACAAGCAGGACATGCACCAACAAATAATGGGAAGTCTTCTCTCTAAAAACATTCTCTCTAAACTTTTTGGAGAACAGACCTGCACTTAGTAACCTCAAGCATGGAAACAGTGAAAATTACCTGGGATATCATAAAAAGAAGTCACAGGTTTTGTGCACAGGTTGATTCGAGGAGACCTCTTCCGCATTTGATCAATGAGCAGCTTCCGTTCGTCATCTTTCAGCAGTTTTATGAACAGCTCATGAGATGAAATCATGAAGACAAACTGAAGATCTTCCATGCCCAAACACAAGTTTCTAAACAAATAAAAAAGTTAATACATGAGCAAGAAGGTGGTGCTTATTTTTCCAGTTATAAGTTCTCAAAATATCTATTGAGCTTAATTACATTGCTTACAAAGTGTAAATTCATGTTATCTTAACAAGGCTACATACTTGAGAAATGCTGCCATTTTTCTCTTCAAAGCTTCAGAAGCATTTTCCAAATTTATCGACCCAGAACAAACCTGGGAAACAAAGCAGAAAAGAATTAAGCAGTTCCCTTTGCAGGCTTAAAATACATAGTTACAGACACTGTTAGCACTGTTACTGACCAGCTTTCTGTCTCACAATTAGTATCAGCCAGTAAACCTCTCTTTCAAGGGAGGCAACAAAGTTACCACAGAATCATGGAATGGTTTGGATTGCAAGAGACCTTAAAGATCATTCAGTTGCAACCTCCATACCATGGTCAGGGACACCTTCCACTAGAAAAGGTTGCTCAAATGCCAACCCAACCTGGCCTGGAACACTTCCAGGGATGGGGCATCCACAGCTACTCTGGGCAACCTGTGCCAGGGCCTCACTACCATCAGAGTAAAGAATTTCTTCCCAATATTTAATGTAAATCTGCCCCTTTCAGTTTGAATCTATTACACCTTGTCCTGTCCCTCCATGCCCCTGCAAAAAATTCCTCTCCACCTCTCCAAGGTTAGAAATAAGACTATCTCTGAGGAAACCTGATAAACACTGTAGCCATCACACATGGATCAGAATTTCTGTCAACCTGTACACAAGGCAGGATGTTTCAGACCACTGTGACCTTCCCTCAGACACAATTCACATTCCTTTTTCCTATTGCTCTGGTAAATAGGTGTACTGATGGCAAGTGCCACATCAGTCAGCCTCCCAAGATCATTAAGTGCATGATGTTAAAAATGAAACATTTCTATAAGTGCAAAACACTAAGATTCGCTAGGACTTTTTTTTTAAAGCAGCAGTTGAAAGATAACTAGATAGCTGAATTTAATTGACAGCTTGCAAGAATTTTTTTTTTTTTAGAAATATGTTTCGGTTCTAATATGAGCAGTTGATGGAAGAGCTTTCACTTGTTTTTGAGTAGAGAGTACTGTCAGTCATTTTTTACCACGTGCTTTAAGAGACAAGCAAAAACAACACTCATATTAAGAAAAGATACTAAAATAACAGCAAAGTAACAAAAGGATTAGGTTTAGCTTGAGCAATAATAGTTTCATAAAAAGTTTCAGTAAGGGTAACAGTCTAGGTCTCACACATACAGTAGCTCAGAATCATTTCATGACATGCTAACTTTTACAACAAAGCTGGTGGGGAAACAGTGGTCCTCTTCAATAGATACTTGTATTTCTATTCTCTCTGTCTTGGAGAATTTGATTTTTTCTTTCCTTGAAACCAACTATTCAACATATCTTTATATAATTTAATGATGTCAGGAATAGCAACAATTTCAAATACAAGGTGAAGCAACAACTCACCACCAGTTCTTCCTCAACACACGGAAACAGAGCTATGGACATAGATACAGGACTGATACTGAGTGTAACTGTACTAACTGCAAACAAGCTGAATAATGTTTGAGAAGTTACCTTTCTCTGCTTCAGAAATTTGAGCATTACTTGCAACAGTAATACAGTTAGTTGTATGAGGAAAGAGGTAACTCACTAAATACCGTTTTCCCTTCTAATTTCAGATGAATTTTTTACCTCCAGGAGGAAGTCTATTTTTTCTTTGCTGGGTTTCAGGAACAGCTGACAAAACTGAATATCAATTGTTCGACCCTGCAATACATCGCAGACTGTGTTGCACACGCAGACTTTGAAACAGACTTCATCCAGAGCATCATTCCTGCATGAACACAAAACTGAACATCACAGAACATCTCTGACAAACAAAGAGTGGATATCACAGCAGGTAAAAAAAAAAAAAATTAAAAGAAAAAAATCAGTAAAGGGGTAAAATTAAGTGCTAATGTTCATTAATTTTTTTCCATATATGGCCACAGTGAGATACATCACACAGTTACTCCTTAGCTGGAAGATGTAGTTCAGACTATTGGCTAACAGAAATGAAGGTTGAAGTTTCTTGGATGTAAATAATTTGCTGTTAAAATATCTTGCATACTTTCCATGAAAAACATAACTAATGAAAATTGCTTTTCATCATGATTGAATAGATCATTATTTAATGTCTCACCCTTGCTGAGCTTTTTGGAAGAGTTCTCTCAACACCGATTGCCTGAACTGTTCAGGTAAACTGAGGGTTAGGTTATCTTCAAGGAATATCTTCACTATGTCCTGTAACACAAACACAGTTGGAATAGTCAATGCATAATGTAAAAGAAATGGATAAAGTAATTTTCTATCTGGTAAAAAACAATCACACTAACAGAAACAGCCTGTACCCATATTTAATACTAAAATTCATTAAACCACCAGAAAGGATCAAATGACAAAAAAAGTTCTCTATCATCAGAAAAATCAAGCAAAGTAAACAAAAATCAAAATAAACTTGCACATCTCAGCAGCAATATTCCCTGAAACCCAAAGAATTAGAGTCTACCTGAAAATTCCATACCTCAACTGGCAGGAATTATTTCCACTGTATAGAGTCCAAGATATTTTAATCTGCTATGTACCACAGTATGTTATATTCCTAAATATGTGGGGTTTAAAACAGTATGTTAATGGTTAAATGTAACACTTAAAATTTATCAAAATCCTTTTAAGTTCAGGTGGAATAATCCACATGGAATGACAAAAAAACCCCTTCAAAACATCCTACCTGATAGTTGCCAGATTTCATACAGCTGTGGATTTGACTATATGGAGTTGCCTGCTGGGATGCATCATCAGAAGATGAGGTAAGAACTTCACAAGCTTGACAATATCCAGCTAACCGTTCTTCATCTATGGTAAAATGAAGTGATGATGAGCCATTCTGAAAAGCAAGAGTTCATCAGATCTTAGTGGCCAAAGTATTATGAAAAATGGGTAATTCAGAAACACAAACAGAGACTCACAATTTCCCCAATTAACAGCAAAACAACAAAAGAATGTCCATGTACGCACTTTATTTAAATAAAAATTGGAGTTCCACAATTTTGGAGATATAAATATGAAGCAAAACAAGGAAACATAACCTTACTTATAAATTAAAATGTATTTTTAAAAGATTCTTAGAACACAGACAATCTGATTTCCGAGTAAAAGAGATTAAAAAAAAGAATAAGAAGTGCTGTACGGTTACCTTCATCAAAAACACCACAATGGACAGAGAATGTACAGTTTAGTCAAGTTAATATTAGTACTGGAGATGCTATTTTTGCATTTCTTGCATCAATACACTTTGTGTAAAAGAACAAAGCAGCAATATACAGCAACTAATTAATATAATTTCAAACCAGGCACAATGCGAAAAAAACCCCAAACCAATAAAAACTGCTGTCAAAACCTCATGAAGTTTTTTTCAAAACTATGTGTACCATTAACAGTTATTAAATTGCTGAAAAAGGAAGCAATAATTTAGACAAGTTTTTTATAGAAGAGTTGAATATACTAATTGAACACTAATATGCTAATAGAACACTCATTACCTTTGCAATCAACTCCTTTGTTTTGAAAAACTTTTCTTTAGCCTTTTCATGAACAGCTACATTTGTTGATCCTTGTTGGAAATAGATGGCACCTAAATCATAGCAAACCTGCAAACAGCATTGATATAAAACACATTGTGTTGAGTATTTACATAATATTTTAAGTCAAGTCTTTCAGCTCAAAACATTGCATGTACTTTAAACTATTCCTAGTTTTATCTAAGGTAGCAACACACACTTCACTCCTTTCCCCATATACTGCAACTGGTTTCTCTTTAACTGCAGTCTCAGTCTGAGCAATTCTGCACAAGCTTTACAAAACTACAGAATGATTTCTACATAATCACTGAAAGCAATGAAATAAGCTGTCCTGTCATATAATGGTTTGCTTCAGGGGAGAGAGGGGGGGATGAAACTGAGAGGCTGGGGGGGAAGCAACAATATTTACAGTGTTGAAAAAAGTTCTAATAACGTAAAAATGAAGCCAGTAACATCTCACTGCATTACAAAAAAAAATCAAACCAAAACAAAAACCCAAAGGAACATGAATAGAAAAACATTGCAATTTACATCAAAACTATTACTTAACACTTTGTCTAAAGAAACTGACATAAACTGAAAGCTTTAGTACCCAGTGTAAGCTACCTGGCACTGTATCTCCTCTGCACTGATTTTCAGTCCAGCTGTGGAACTCTCTGTTTCTCCATTCACCATACCAGGTTCCATGGCCAATAAATCCAGAGTTCTTATAGTATGGACATAAAGATCTTTGTTTAATTTCAGTGCTCCTTCTAGGACCAGGATGGAATCAGCAGCCTGCTCTTTCAACTGTAATAATTCAAACACATTAAAAGAATTAACTTCTTGGTTTTGAGTTTAATTCTGGGTTTAAATTAACACTAGAAATGTAACAATGCACTAAAAGTATAATAAAACAAGTAGTCCTTATACAACTGTCCTGTTGTCACGTCATATCTGCTTCTATATTTCTTGTACAATAAAGAAATTCTTATATATTTAAATTCAAGCAAAAATAAGATAGGAAAAGAGTCTCACCACTTTCAAAATATTTTCAGTTAGCTCCTTTTCTTGTTGCATCTGGTTCATCCTGCAAAACAGAGGTGAAGATCTCAATTATAAAGCAGACCTGCATGTTACTTCACTTCATGTTCTAGCTCACAACATTTGTTCATACTAAGTTTTGCTTAATTATATTTTAAACATCATGATGCAGGACCACTGACTGTTTTTATCTATCTATCTGAAATACAGAATTCTATAATGACAATAGTTTTGCATGAGAACGTGGTTCAATAAAATGGAAGTTACAAAGTTTCTGTTGCCTTTTTTTTTAAATTAGATTGCTAATATCAGCAAAATATTAGCAAAACAATCATGAAGGTATCAGCCTCAAGTATCTTGAAGCTTCATTATTCAAATCTTCTGAAATACGTGTCAGGGAAAGAAGTATGTTCACACATTTATGTAAAAATTAAAAGTATTTTTAAATTATTTCCCCATATAGAATGTTTTGATTCAGGATAAGACTCTGATACATATATGACAATACAAGATTTATAGTAAAGTAAGCAGTAGTGGTATTTTTAATCAACATATTCAACAGACTCTCTCATAAAATTAACATAAAACACATGAAAAGTACCACCAAGATATTTCCAACTTTTGGAGAAATTTATGACATAAAAGTAAATTCCAAGGACAAGTTGTTAGTAAAGCCAAACAACTTCTAGAATGCAAAACTGATTTGAAACTACAAATTACTGCCTAATGAAGTGATAAAAAAGCCCTCATTATTTCTCAGAATGTGTTGAATCGGTATAATGAAACAACTATATTAAGTAAGATCCCATAAGTCAAAAAGGGATGCAAGAAATATACCCTGTTTAAACTAGATAATAAGCATTCTGCCAAGGCAAATTGTCGCCTCCCTTTCTCCCATGGTTTTTCATGCTGCTACAAAGTCAGAGATTATAACATTAAAAGAGTGGAACAACAGACAAGTACATATATGTATCAAGCATATCTGATAGGAAAATGAGAATATACTTGAAATAAATGCAAGTTTTCCATGTTATTGCCAGCTATTTTAAGCAACTGTATGTTACTAACATGATTTAATCCACTTAGAAATTAAATTCTTGATTATAAAATACCCGTGAAATGCAAATAAATTATACCTGTAACTTACACATTTAACTGAGGTGGACCAGGTTTCACTTGCTTTACAGGAAAACTACTTTGAACAATGGTCCTTATGGCCCTACAAAGGAGAAAAAATTAAGGGAAGAACAACATTAGGCTCAGAATTGTAAAAAGCAGATTACAGGCCTCTTACTAATAACAGATTATAATTTCAGATACATTATACCATTAGAATACATCCTCTATTCAAGAGCACATCTAGTAGTGAAGAAATGCTCTTATGTCCATAAAAAGCTAAAAGACAGTAAGATTTTTATACTTATTAGGTGACTGTTCAAACCACCACCTTGACTATCTTTTAGGGGAAAAAAACCCAGCTGTAGACATAGTTTTCAAATCAGCTCCTCACTATAACCCACCTACACACCACAATATTATTAGTAATTTGAGATTCTTTCTCCTTCTACATACAAGTACACTGATAAAAGAAGACATTGCTTTGTTCTATCACGATTTTAGATTATTGCCAAAAAGTAGTTTACCATCTGTTGTAGAGTAGTATTGCCATTGCAGTGGTTGGGGGTAAGCTGGACAGGTCTACATCCACATGTTTAGTTCCTGGGGGAACTTTGCTGATACACAGAAGCTCATTCAGTAGCATGTTCAATACAGGAACTGACAAGCTATTACAACAATAAAAAAGAGAGAGAGAATCACATACTTCATATCGTAAATCTGCTTTTGGGATGTTAAATAATATACACTACTATTCAGTACTACATTATTACTTAACACCCCATGGATGTAAGTGTAGTATGTTCATTCAGCATAACAAAGTGCTCTGCATCAGATGGCATTTGAGAGCAGGTACGTAACGCGGTTACCGCCATGAGCAGCACAGATAAGGCCCAGGTGGATGGATGGTTGCCTCACAGCTGAACTACTACTACACACCACTGCATTAGTCCATGCTGGCACCTCCCCAGAATAATCCTGCCACCTCTAACAGCAGGATCCAACTAATAAATTCTTTCAAAGCAGCCAGACTTCCAGAAGATAAACAACCACATTTCCATCACAAGTGGACTTTCATTCATGTAGAGCAAATGGTAAATTAAGACTAGAAACTGGAATAGAGACTAAAATATACAGAGATGGACAAAACCCTCTTTGAGAAAATTAGAAGACATGCAGGCTGGACTGCACCATTCCAAGCTTCTGAGGTACAATTTAACACAACTGAAACACTATTACTAATTTAGACATTATCTGAAATTAGAAGTTATCAGCTCCTGCAAAGTACCTTTGCTCATGTGAAAAATCTGCATTCTTTGCAACCAGTATTGAAAACAACTAGTCAAAATACACTTTTAACAGCTAAAACCAGGACTTCCATTTAACAAATTTTAGGTCTTGTCTTATATCAGACTCCAGGTCTCTCATCAAGCTACCCTTTTAAACTAACCAATGATGTTTTTACTATGTGAGGTCCAGGAATCTTGTTTTCATTGGCAAAAGTAGGACAGCACTCAATTGTTTACAACGGCATAAGTTTTAGGAAAAAAGCTTGGCTCAAGGCATTATTTTATTCCTTTTAACTACCATGACTGAAGCTTTGGGTACAACCAGTTAGAAACAAAAGCCTGCTTCTTAATTAAAAACAATCTTAGGCTTCGTAAGCTAACAGAACAAGAACTCTAATTACTATACAGAGATAGTAAATTAGTAGTTGAAATTACTTCAGACTGGTTCTCAAAAAACCCACCAGATGGACAAAACAATCCTAACAAAATCCCAAATCAGCCCAATAGTGTCATACAGTAGGGCTGACTTTTGAATCAATATTATACCTGCGTTTTAGGAAGTAAAGGTACTCATTGACAGAAAATACACCACAAATATACTTCAAAATAAATTCCTCCTGCAGGAAGGAAAGCAGACAAAAAAAGCTCTCTTGTACACGTACACATACAACTGCTTTTAAAACTAAAGTATACATAAAACACCTCTACTGTATACCAGATACTTTTGTTTATACAATATTTTCACAACTAACCACAATAAAAGGTTTCTGTTCATTCTCTGCAGTTGTGCAGTATCTTGAAAAGGTACTTTGGAAAGCAGTAATGCCTCACAACACTTCACTAAGGCAGACAAATATGACATAGCCTAACAAAACACAAAAATATTATGTGCATGTGTGTAATAGGAGAACTTCATAGGTAAAAATCAAAGATATCTCATTCTAAGCCTTTTTACTGTTTATTTTAGCACATTACTGAAAAAAATAATATAATACAAATGAGAAATACAAGTAAAAGTATACAGGAAGAAAAAAAGCCCTATCAGTAATTTGTTTTTTGGTTTTTTTTGGTTTTTTTTTTTTTTTCAAAATGCCTCTGAAATAAAAAAAAATCAATAAATCTATATAACATAATAAAGAACATGACTCAAAACAACTCAAGAGAACTAAGGCAATAGAACATGATTTTTTTTTAAAGAAACTTTAACACACTGATAGTCAATGTAACTTTTATCTAATGAAATCCTTTCTTCTTCCAAGGTGTCTGCAAGCCAAACATTTTGCTCAGTATCTTTATCAATGACCTGGACAAGGGGATGAGTGCACCCTCAGTTACTTTGCAGCCGACATCAAGTTGGGTGGAGGTGTTTGAGCTACTGGAGGGTCAGAAGGCTCTGCAGAGGGATCTGAACAGGCTGGATTGATGGGCCAAGGCCAATTGGAAGAGGTTCAACAAGGCAAGATGCCGGGTACTGCATCTGGGCCACAACAACCTCATGCAGCGCTCCAGCCTGGAAGGAGAGTGGGAGAAAAACACCTGGGGGTGCCTGTCAATAGCAGCTTAACATAAGACAGCAGTGTGGTTCAGGTGGCCAAGAAGGCCAGCGGCATCCTGGCCTTTATCAGAATAGTGTGGCCAGCAGGACCAGGGCAATGACTGTCCCCCCTGTACTCGGCACCAGCGAGGCCACACCTCAAGTGCTGTGTCCAGTTCTGGGCTGATCACTACAGTAAGGACACTGAGGTGCTGCAGATAGTCCAGAGAAGGGGAACGAAGCTGGGGAAGGGTCTGGAGCGCAAGTTCTATGAGAAGCAGCTGAAGGAGCTGGGGGACTTTAGCCTGGAGAAGAGAAGGCTCAGGGGAAACTTTATCACTCTCTACAACTACTTGAAAGGAGGTTGTAGCAAGGGGGTGGTCAGTCTCTTCCCTCAAGTAACAAGAGATGAGAGGAAATGGTCTCAAGTTGTGCCATGGGAGGTTTAGATTGGATATTAGGAAAAATTTCTTTACCAAAAGGGTGGTCAGCCATTGGAATAGGCTACCCAGGGAAGTGGTTGAGTCACCATCATGCCCTGAAGGAATTTAAATGACATGTAGATGTGTCACTTAGGGATATGATTTAGTGGTGGACTTGATAGTCTTAAAACTCTTTTTCAGCCTAAATGATCCTACAACCTATGCAAGTTAGAACTGGGGCAAGCATTGCCCCCATAAGATTTTACATTACATTGCAGGCAAATGGGACAAGAGACCTGTGTGGATGAATAAAGAACCCTGCCATTACTCAAGCGTAAGCAGGAAATACACAAAAGATGGAGGCAGTGTCAGACGATCTGGAATTAATATAGAGAGGTTGTCAGAGTAAGCAGAAATGAGACAAGGAAGGTCAAGGCCCATCTAAAATTAAATCTGGCCAAGGATGTCAAGGACTTCTTCAAATACATCAGTAACAAGGCCACATCTGGAGCAGTGTCCAGTTCTGAGCTTCTCAGTATGTGAGAGACACAGAGCTCTTGGAGCAGGTCCAGCAGAGAGCAACAAAGATGATGAAGGGACTGGAGCACCTCTCTTATGAGGAAAGGCTGAGAGAGTTAGGCCTGTTCAGCCCTAAGAAGAGACTCATCAATGTCTGTAAGTATCTGAAGGGAGGGTGTCAAGAAGACGGAGCCAGGCTCTCCTGGGTGGTGTCAAGCAATAGGACAAGCGGCAATGGGCAGAAACTGATGCACAGGGAGTTCCACCTGAATGTGAGAAAGAACTTCTTTACTGTGTGGGGGACTGTGAACTGTAACAGACTGTTCAGAGAGGCTGTAGAGTCTCCCTCACTGAAAACATTCAAGAGCCACGTGGACACAATCCTGTGCCATGTGCTCTAAGATGACCCTGCCTGAGCAGGGAGGTTGGACCAGATGACCCACCGTGGTCCCTTCCAACCTGACCCATTCTGTGATTCTGTGAAGCACAGCTCTCTGATGTGCTTAGCACTGCCAGAATGAAGTAGTTCCTAACTGTTCTAGCTCATCAGACCACTCTGCAGATGACATTATTTGGGTGAAAAAAATCCAAAGTTGGAGTTTGTCTATTTAAACCACAGTTAGTTCAGTGATCTGGTTTGCAAATATATGGAGTTCTTCAACAAAACTGGAGCAAGACCTCCAAATTCAAGCATGTCAGAATGAGGAAACTTTGTCAGTGAAGAAAACATAACCTCCAATTCATATTTATGCAGTTTATGTGTATACATCTTAATGTCTAAGACACACTATTTTTCCTCTCTAAATTATAAACAATATTGATTTGCTCAGAGACATTGCCTTTATCAAACCGCTTCCCTAATTTACAGGTGAAATCAAATTATTTCAATTGTTGCACCCAAGATTCTTTTTAATGTAAGGATACCATCAGAGAAGGCAAGACAGATTTCCATTTGTTAAAATAAAGATTTCAAGCCACTTCAATTCCCTAATTTCAGCATGAAAATGTACAGACCATACCTTTTCTCTAATACATCCAAATCCCACTTCAGATGAGCAGCAACTTTGAGAGCAAGAAGTTTTAAAATGCGGTTTCTTTTGTTATCAGGTGGTGGCTGAACTTGGTTTTGTTCATTCACTGATGGTTTTGAAGCTTGTTCCAAGAACTGAACGATCAGCTGCACAGGTGGCGGATCTGCAAAAAACCACAGCCACTCCTCAAATTCTTTGTAAATCCAGAAATTATTTTTTTTTTGAGCTATGAACAGGGTTTCTACATTCTTGTCGTTTATACTGCTGACATTGTCACCTATTAGCCTCTAATCCCCAAGGGTGTCCTGCTTATGATGACTCAAATCAGACTATTGACGTATATTTCCTTAACCTTCAAGTTTACTTGACCATGGTAACCATATTCTCACACTTTTATTTCTTTTCACTATTTTGTATTAATTATGTTTCAGTACTTGCACCTACTGAAACTAAACGTCGCATAATGAAATCAAAAGTCAGCTATTGTAAAAAAATATATATCTACTTGTAATTCTCCTCTGTATTTAAAATACATTTACAAGCAACTGCTGGTACTTCTGAATACATTTAGAAAATACTTTCAGACTGATTAAAAAACAATGAAAAACCCCACTCTAATCTCTCCCTTACAATAAGACACACTCTCCAATATCTTTGAGCTCTTTTGAAAAAAGAAGCCAACCTGTACTACTACACTTGCACTGAACTCTGTAAAACACAAGAGAAGTATTAATAATTTACTTAATTGCAATATAGAGTATAAGATCTAAGCTTGACTGTGCTTAAATTTACTTTTCGTAGAGGCAACAATGGCCCAGGTTCTCCTGTTTCCTCTACCTCGTCATAGAATTCAGGTACTGAAAAAGATGGTTATCACTTATAAACGTCAAAAGATCAGCTGCTTTTAAATACGGTCACTTTGTTATACCACATCAGACTAGATTTCTATTTATTTCAGGTCCAGAGAGCAAGTTCAGCACTGAACCTTTAGGTGGACTCCAGCTCCAGGCGTTAGCAAGACTCCAATGGGAGAAAACCAGCTGCAAACTGTAATGATGTTTACAAACAGCACTTCGCACCGCACAAATAAACAACCCGAAAACATTTCCGGAACAAAATTCACATCCGCGAAAGAAAAGCGATCTACCAGACAGGAAAGACAGAGAAACGAAGTTATTAAATAGTAAAGATAATGTAAAGCGAGAAAAAACCCGCGTTATCGCTTGCGGTAAGTGCTGCTGCAGACCCGCGGGCAGTGCCCGGCTCCCTCTGGCCCCGACTCCCCCGGCACCGCAGCAGAGCTCCCCGCACCCACCGCCACCTCACAGCCCCTCCGAGCGATCCTGCCCCTGGGGGAGCCGGGGAGTGGGGCCGGGCCGCGCCAGAGGCCGCGGGGAGGCGGCGGCCAGCAGGGCACGCACCGGGAGAGGGTTTCTGCAGGTGCTGCTCCAGCAGCGCCTCCTCCAGCACGAACTCGAACCACGAGGTCTGAGGTGGCGTGCATGGCCGGCTGGAGGTAGCGGCTTCCCGGTCCGCCGCCTCCGCGCTCATCGCGGCCGCCGGCCCCGCAAGGAGTCCCGCAACAACGGCACAGCACCCTCCGACACCGACAGCGGCACAAGATGGCGGCCGGCACCGCCCCGTGGGAGGCGGTGCGGAGCTGCGGCCCCGCCCGCCGCGGGGCTGGAACATGGCCCTTGTGGGGCAGGGCGGGCCCAGCCTGAGCCGCCGTGGTTTCGCGGCTGGGGGACCTGTTAGGCGAGCAGTCTGACTTCCCTACGAAATCGGCGTTTTTCTTTCCGAGGTCACTGGTTGCATGCGTATCCCCCGTCACCCCCGCCGTCCCTCCACCGGCGTGTCCGCCGTGGTCCAGTCCCAGCAAGGGCACTCCCTGCGAGCCCTCCATCCCCGTGCCCATCCACGTCCTAATGCTTTATGAAAGGGCAAAGAAATCAAGACCTCGATCCATGGAGAAGGGCAGATACGAATCACAGAATCATAGAATGTTAAGGGGACCTTAAAGATCATCTAGTCCCAACCCCACTGCCATGGGCAGGGACACCTCCAGGCTGCTCAAGGCTCCATCCCAGAGCCTTGAACACTCCCAGGGATGGGGCATCCACAACCTCCCCGGGCAAGCTGTTCCAGTGTCTCACCACCCTCACAGTAAAGACTTTCTTCCTAATATCTAACCTAAATTTCCCCTCTTTCAATTTATACCCATTAGTCCTTGTCCAATCACTACAGTTCCTGATGAAGAGTCCCTGTCTGGCTTCCCTGTAGGGCCTCTACAGAGTGAGCCAAAGAGACAGAAGAACTTTCCTTTTTCTCATTTTCCACGAGGACAGAAGTCCATTACATGCCCTGATTTAAATGTAATTTGTTACGTTCTCTCATGTGTGCTACTTTGTGTGTGAAGTTATCTGAGGGAAAAAAGTTAACTGCTGTTTCAGCTTTTCTGAGTTATTGATAATGCATCCATATGGAAAATGTTCAGTTTCAGAATAGGAATTACAAAATAATCCTCTGGGAGAGGACCTATGGTCACAGAGGGGAGTGTTCCAGTCAATGCCAGATTTCAGAAGCTTCTGAGTCCCTTTCCGTGCTTAAACCACGGGGGGGGAGTGGGAGTAGGAATAGGGAGTAGGTTTCCCATGCTTTCTGTTTTGAGGATCCCAATTTTTACAATGACTATCCTAATTGAAAGATTTCAGTTCCAATTTTTGCCTGGATGCCCTTCTACGTTCTCTGTTTTCCAGCTCAGACTTTGAAGAAGGGTTCCATGTGAAAAGCAGAGTTGGACATAAAAGTTTATGGAACAGAAAATTTTCCCAGATCTTACAACTTCTTTCAATGGGTGTAAAATTGTCACAGAAGCAAAATAGTATTTACAGCTTGGATCTTTCTATTCTCTTCCCCTCATGGCAGGTAATTAGAAAAAGAGTCAGACAGAAAAAGTCTCACACAGTTGGGCAGCCTGTAGTAGTGAGTTAGGTGGCATGTGAGATGTCAAGGGAGAGTACAGCTTAGAAGAATACAACAGGAGGTGACCAGAAACCAGAAATTCAAAATATTTTATATTTAACATTTTTAATAATTATTTCACAGTCTAAAATGAATTCAGTTTAAAAAACAAGAATTTCCTGCCCATTGTTACCCACACAATAGAATTCATATTAATGCTAGGGAGAAAATAATTCAAGTTCTTGCATTCATGATAATTCCAGTGAGTCATGTGGTCTACACAAATAAAAAAGGATATTACAATGCTATTCTATAGAAATCCTACATTCCAAAGTTTTCAAGAAAATTCATGCTTTAAAAGTCTTTGCACTTCTATCATTAAATAACTGTACAGTGCGTATAAAAAGATTGCTCAGATTATCACTCCTGGGAAAAGTGAGTATATCATACTACTGTAACTAAAACCTTGTATCACATAAGTTACTTGATGTAACTTATATATAAAAAAGGACATTTTTAAAAGCAGTGTCCATACATCATGACAATGTGTCAAGTTCCTTTAACTCTAGTTACAAATTTTCATTTGAGACCTTATAGAGTTCTTTAAGCATGTCAAACTTCGACCCCCACTCTTGGAGGCAATCATAATTTAGATCTTCATCACTGCTAATGGAATCTAAGGAACTAAGGCTCCCTGCTAGAGAGCATTGCCCTTCTAAGCAGTAAAAATGAATAGTGTCAGCTGGAAGACTCTTTGGATCGTTGTCTGCATCCCGGATGATTTGAGAAACATATTCCTTTAAGTCCAGGATGCTGGTAGCAGCTGATGTTGATTGTTTTTGATGTGCATGTTTTGGGAATGAGTCTCTTTTTGGGCCAGTTTGTGTCCTGGAGTGTGGAGCAGCTGCCCGCAAGGAGAAGTGGGGAATTTTACGGAGAGGTTTCTTCAGTTTATCTATATCATAAGCATTCTGGAAACAAAAAGAATGCAAATATCAGAGAGAAACAACCTAAAAGGAAACAGGTTCAAAAAAAATGTTTTGAAACACAGGACCACACAATACTAGATTCTGTGAATTTTCTACAAGCTGAAGAAAAGAGGGCCTAGTTCAGAGGGCTATGTTCAGAACACATATAATTATTGCGTAATTATAGTGTTCAGTTAAAGCAACAATACTGTGTCCAGAGCAGCTCCATCAAAGGCAGCCACACATGACCAGCATCGTGAAAGGTACAGATTGGGTTACAGAAGCCTTCCACTTAAGAGTACTTCAGGTTAAAAAAAAAAAAAAGAAAGAAAAAAAAGCCAATTTGATAATGACATTTAGTTAGCTAAAAAGAAAAGTGAGGACAGGTTGGATTTGCAAAGACTGTATTGAAGCTGCATCATACCTGGTCATGTTCTCCACCTCCTTCTTCATTATAATTTAAGACATTTTCTCTAACATCCTCCCAGCTTTCACGCTCTTCAGGAATGTGGTAAATTCCTCCTTTCCGAAATCCTGAACTTCCCCACTGACTCCACACTGTGTAGGAAACCAAGAGCGCTGGAAGAAATAAAAACACATATTTGTTACATGACATGTGAAAAAGTATGATGCATGATAAAAGTAGTTATATGATTCCTGAGATATTACAACAAGTCTTAGTTTGACTACCAAATTTGCTGGTAAGAAATGAGTAATTCTTAATATATAAATAAATTCATGAATGTAAATAATCTATGTATATTACATCATAAACTTCATTAAAAGGGTATTTTACTTACCTAAAGGAATCCATTTAAATAGAGGGCATTTTGGCCAATCTCTGGCCTTTCACCAATCCTGAGTAAATAAGATACCCAAAGTAAGTAAACCACTGTTTTAATGAAGGTTACAAGTGTAATATGATCACGGAGTCTTTACTGTTCTGAGATTGGGATGCAGTTTATCGACATGAACGCATTTTTGTGGCATTATTAACTTATCAGCCAAAGTGCACCTGAAACTGGACACAGTGTGAACATCTCCCTCTGCCCCACACTCTTAATGAGGTTTCCCTGTAAATATCATGAACTTTATAGAGAAAGATCTCTTCCTTCCTAATATGTGAGGAGTGGGTACTAACTGTAGGTCCTGCCTATTAAAAAAGTAAGGGCTCAGGGCATGTGGGAGTTTCAAAAGGATGTGGCTGCACACAGAGTTGCACACAAAGATGGAAAGCTCTTACTTAAGAAGGATTCAAAATAAGTGATTCTGAAAAAGAAAGTCCTAAACTTGCTTGAACTGGCTTCAAAGCAAGTAAACTGTGACTATGTGCTGTTGGCTGTCTCTTAGCATCCTGAAATGAACTCCCAACTGCTGATGTCCAGGAAAGATGAAACACTCATCACAACATCCAAGGGTAAACCAGACTTAATTTAATGGAACAAGGTACAAGATTAGAAAGAAGGACAAAAGGTACATGATTTCCTACCTAGGAAGACAAGGAGGCACATGCTGATTGCCAGAATAGAGCCAGAGCTGAGTCCAACAGGTCTTGCAGCCTTCACCTGGCTAATTTCACACCATCTTCCCTTGTAACCTTCGGGGCACTGGCAGGTAGGCTTGTCTTGGGATTGAGCCACACAGGTACCCCCGTTCCTACAGGTCCAGCGTCCACAAGTGGATGAGCTACAGTGTCTGAGCCCTGTAAGGGTGTCAGTCACTTCTACTTTCCCAGCTGGGCACCTGAACAATCAAAGCAGGGGATATCTTTTAAGCGAGCAAAGCATCTGGAGCTGTATGTTGTTCTGCGCACAGTTTGTTACTGTTTCTTTAAAACAAATTTTAACTATTTTCAAGCAAACCACAAATACACACTGGGAGTATGAAATACATGTAAAGTCCAACTTAGTGAGCTAGTGGGCTTACAAAAACATGAACACATATTCTGTTTTCCCTATCCAGAAGACATGCAGAAGAGCTTCACTCCTTCCTTAAAAATGAGATCCATCAGTTTCTGAATAGACTATCCCTTTTCCTACAGCCATGTTCTAATCAAAGTCTCTAAAAGGAAATGGATAGCCGAGATCAATGGGAAAAGGGCTATCAAGAACTTGGTGTAAGCTTTGTAATGTTCATTTGGACCTTTGGGAGAAATGTCATTGACCACCTTAGAATGGCCCATCTTGTCTTTTAGGACTGATTTCTTCTGATGTGTAGTTGGAGAGGCCCTGGAGGAATACTATGAGGTCACAGACCTGCTTTCTGCAATCCAAAGAATACTACTGAAAAAGTGTAAGAAACTTCATATTGTTCTTTCACAAGCAGACTGAAGAAAGAAGTGTGCAAGGCACACTTCAAACCATCTCATAGCCTCTTCTACTAAAGAATCACTAGGCATCAGAAGTGCTAAATTTTGGCTGAATTCCAAGAATTCAAGTGGCTTCTTCTACCAGTCCTGCATGTATTTATACTTGGGGTTTTTTAATAGAAATCCCTGTATTTTGAGTTGCATATTTGAATAAATATTTTGAAAATTTTCTTTAAATAGTGGATATTCTCCAAGAAACTAACTGTGTAAGACAACAGTTGTTGGGCTTTGGCTCTGGCCCTGGACAGTCAACTTTTGAATCCAATTTTGTGACAGTCTAATTTTGAAAGTCCAATTGTTTCATACAAATTATGATTAATTTCAACTTCTTTACAGAAAATATATGTAAATATGTATTGTATTTGCAATAAATATACGTATATATACATCTATGTAAAATGTATATGTATCTTTTATATTCATATATGTGTATATATATGTGTGTATATACACACACTCTCTCTATATACACTATAAGAATATATTCACATTTTCATACAGAGGAGAGACCAAAGCTTTGCAATGCACCTTTTATCAAAGGACATTTCACTTTCTTGCTGGCCTGTGATTCTCTCACTATGGAAAAAATGATGGAATAAATAGGCTCCATATCAGACTTGCAGAAAAAAAGCAAGTCCCATCATCTCCCATGATGGGAGATGAGACAGAGAGAAGGATTTGTCCTTGGGATGACCCTCTCTGGCCAGCAGCCACAGGTAGTTTTACTGTTAGAAGCAAGTTGACTGGTCTGAGGTACAAAGAAAGAGCTTCCCAGCCATTCCTGGATGAAAACAAAAGCGTAACGTACCGGCATTCATATTTTCTCCACAGGTCTACACAAAGGAAGGGGCTGTAACAGGGCTGGCTGCTGCAGGCACTGGAATGGCATCCCATGGTGACTCCTTGCCGCCTCAGAATTAAGCCAAACTCTGTGCTTCTGCCTTCCACAAGGAGTGGCTGACCATTCAGCTGGACATCACGCATACAACCTGCATCAAAGCAGAGCAGTGTGCAGAGGAGTACATTAATTTAGCTGCTTTTCCAGCCCAAGCCCTGCCCCCAGCACACATGCAGGAGACCTTAGAGCATTGTAGAAACCTCAATATATCTTTTTAAAAAATCCTTATACTCCTTATCTGTTTTATTTTAGAAGTAGAGCTACAGAACATGTGTTTTTGTGCTCCGGTCAGTCTAGAGATCGACAATACTTCTTCAGGACAGCTCCTTTGTACCAACGCAACAATTCAGTAGAACTGTGCTATGAACCAGAACAGCTCCACTAAATTAATCTAGATTTAAGATCTAATCCTAGAAGTGGGGCTGAATAAGAAGCAACCAAATGGAAAAAGCTGTTGAGTCACAATCTCAAGGCTTCAGTACCCCACCCCAGGAAATGGAGAGAGCACTACAAATGTCTTGCAACTCCTTCTCTCATGCCAGGAGGTATTGTGTCTGTACCTTAAACCCTTCCCAGGCAAAAAAAGGAGTGAAGATCACAGCATGAGTATGCTACTTGGGGCCTTTGACATGAGAAACCCTGGTCTAGTGGAAGGTGTCCCTGCTGTGGCAGAGGCTTTGGAACTAGATGATCTTTAAGGTCTCTTCCAACCCGAATGATTCTGTGACTCCATGACATAAAAATCTGAAGTGCTATTTTTGAATATTTACAGGCAATTTCAAATCTTCACTAGAACCAGGTTCAATAGCAAACAGAGTTAAACATTGGCTTTGAATTTCCTAGAAAAGAAGTGGCATAATAATCTATATGGGAGTTGTTTCCTGGGTTTTAAACTCTCCAGTACACTCAAAGATGCCTCTTTCAGGCTTTAATTTCCTCCTTTTAGGAATCTGTAATATCACTTACCTTGGAAATCGCTCTCTGAATGACTGGGAAGGCGGTTTCCTAGCACAATGCTTGCCCAATCTGTTTCAAACCACCTATTTGTACCCAAGACAGAGGTGATTTCATGATCACCTCCACCGCTGTTAACACGCAGGGTGAATTCATTGTTGTAGCGCTCCATGGTCAGAAGAACCCACTGGCCATTGTTTATGTGCAATGTCTTCAGTCTCAGAGAGTGATTTTTGTCCCCCAAACTGAAGTTAATGCTAAAGAAACCCTCAACCACCTAGAAGAAGATGATAAAGACCTTTAATAACAGAAATACACTTTGAAATGTTATTACACAGTCCTGCCTCAAGAAATGGACCTGAGTTTTTGAAATGAAAATGGCACTATTGTTTTTAAGTGCTTTATTCCCAGATAAATGTTACCACAAGAAAACTGCAGATCCAGGAATTATCAGCTTTTTTCTTTACAGGTCACTCTTCTAACTCACATGAATCCTTTTATCAATCTTCTCCTTACTGATATCTACCTCTAAGTCTTCCAGCTGACCCTCCTGTTACAATTAGAATAATTAGCCTCTCTAACTAACATAATCCAGACAGCTTTTTTCAGCAGCAACAAAACTGTAGAGACAAGTTTTATAGACAGTGCAGCGAGAAGCAAAGGTAAATGGCAAGCAGGGCAAAACAGTCTTCCTCATTCACATTTATCACATGCATTCACATGTACATTTTGCAGCCAGTGAAACAACTAGAATGCATGCCATGAAAGAGTAATACCGAGAAGGGCAACACGAATGAGAGAAGTTACCCTCATATGGAAAATTCTTGCTCTTTATTATATTACAGAACAGATGCCCTTAATCAGAAACTGTGTCTTTTTCTCTTACTAGGGTAGTCCATGACAAATGAAGAGCACTCAAAGAACAGGCTTTGGACTGCTCACCTCCAGTCGGATGTATCCGTTCCCATCTGCAGAGGCCAAGCTCAGAAGAGTGCTGTGGGAGATACGAGTGCGCACCATCAGCTGGATCCTAGTGCTACGACTGCTGAGGATGCTTCTTGGCTCATAATGGATCCAGCTGTCCCTTCCAAAAGCCCACTCTGGAAGAACTAAGCACAGCACACACAAAAACAAAGAAAAAAATCTCAGAAACAATTGCTCCCTCAGATCTCTGCTCCTTCAGAATTAACCACTTCTGAATACCAGAGTTTCAGTTCTTAAGAAATTTTGGCTACATAATCTAGCATTGTGAAAAGCACCCCCCACTGCAAAAAGAATTAAGAGAAAAACAACAAATCAAGGATTCAGAATTTAGGCAGGAAAGGGACACTTAGATACTGTCTCTAACATTCTATCTGTTACAAGCTGTACATTCTACCCAGTCACTCCTACACTGGGCCCAATAAAGTGTTTTGGTTTTTTTTAAATCTGAAACATATCTTCCAGTAAAGTAGCTGGTATTGATCCAAAGAAAAACACCAAACAAAACCCAACCAAATGAAAAATGATAATCAAATGCTTCTTTCAGTAGTTTAGTCCTGTGGTTAAAACCCTTGGTGTTAGAAAATATGCACTTTACTTCCCCTTTCAGATGGAACAAAAGAAGACCTCAGGGGTTTTTTAATTACAAAGAGAGATTAAGTCAGTGTTTATTATTTTAACAAAGGAAAATTCACTGAACCTAATTATTTCCTTATCTCTCTGGGGAGTCCAGGATCCAGTAGAGAGTCTGATGAAGTTGCACTGCACACTTCCATAGAAATCAAACACCAATAAACTACCCACACCCTGATGCTTTTACAGAGCAGGCACATACTTTAATCTCGTTACCTGACAGCAATCCTAGATCTACTTGTTTTGGCCACAGCTTATTAAAAAACTAGAAGTTTCTTTTCACCAAATAGATAGATAGTTCAACTTAGTTACTAGAAAGGAGGAGCACTGGGTCACCAAAGCTCATCTGAGGTCAGTGTCATACAGGTAGAAATCTAAAGAGTGCCAAGCTCATCCTGTGGCATTTAGTCTAGTTCCCAGGATATGAAATATCAAATGATTGAGAGACTTAATTGCTGAACTCTCTTTTTCTCACACTGTTTCTCTTCTCTCTTTCCTTTCTTGAAGCAGGTTTTCTTTTCTCCTCTAGCTTATTCCCCTCCCATTATTCTTTCTAACCCACTGTTCTCTCTTGTTCACTCTCTCTGCAGCTACAGGCTACAGCTGATGAGCAGACAAGGGTTTTCTTGAGATGATCCAGTGACTCTTGTCCCCAGCTGTCTGCTCCTTGCTGTGAGCATGGCTCAGCCATTCATAAAGCACCAGTTGCACACCAGCATTTTGCAGCCCAATATAGAAGAAGCTGGAACCAATCAAAGTTTTCCTGATACACCAGGATATGACTTATCGATTTCAAGTAAGTACTTGGTTTGTCCCACAGTAGTAAGGGGTAGAAGCCAACACAGCAGTTGGGCTTGTGAACCAGCATCCCAAGGTAATGCAAAACAGATTAAGATTTAAATATAGCCAGGTATTTATAAACCAGTATTATCTGTCTACAAAACATAATACAAACAGTTGAGCTACATTAGCAGTTCTGTGGTCATTATAAACACTTTAAACAGTGAATGCTCCAGGCCTAGACTGTGCCAATTATAATTCCGGTCTTCACTCCAATGGACAGACAGAACTTCTGCTGAGTAATTTACTGTCACACCTTTTAAGCCTTGTGTGCCAGATGGAGAAAGAAGAGAGGGTCTGACTGCCTGCATAGGGTATTATTGTTCCGTATGCAAGAAGGAAAGGTAAATGCATTGAGCTGAAAGGATATGTGTAATTCCTTGCCAATACTATCTATTAATCCTAATACCTTGATTGAATGCTAACTTGTAAGTGCTCCTTTCCAGCTCCTCGCTGCTGCTCATCCTCACCAGTAGCTCAGCTCACTCAAACTACAGGACTGAGGGGCTAATTCTCTTCCATCAAAAGCCCCCAAATTTATGGGACACTGGTGCTCATTACAGACTGTTATGATCAACCTCATCATTTGTACCTTGTACCTAGAGGGAGAAGGTAGATACAGGACAGGTAAAGTCTCAGTAAACACCTGTGACTCACTTCTGATTTCACCTGGGCTGATGAAAGGTTTAAGATAACGGGGACAGAGCCAGCTTCAAGTGTATGTCCACTGTCCCCTGAAATGGCTATGGGCTAGTAGGAGTTAAATTATTTATTTCCTAAATTTTTGAACTGTGCTGAAATTTTGCACATTCTTACAGTATCTCTGGGGTTTTCATTATCCACCGCAGCATGCTTTTGTTCTCTGATACATATGTCATGCTGATTTTGTACAGAATAACATTTGCTGCAGACAGCCTGATATTATGCCCCCACATGCCTTCACTGCTGTGGTCTAGGGGCGTTGCTCAACTTGCAAATGTAATTATCGCCATTTTATAGATGGAAAATTGGGCCTGAAGATAACAAGAGAATTATGTCCTCAGGTTTAACAGGTTCATTAAAGTTCATTTTGTGATCAGCACGATCAGAGGAAGAAGGCACAACGCAGAATGTTTCACTTTCACCACTGAGAAATAAGATACCGCAAAGAAAAGGACAAAACAACCTGTTATGACCACTTCCCTTCCCTGCAAAGTAAAGCAGCTCTCAACATGGCCCTCATATGTGATGGTATCTTTATTCAACAAGAGTTTAAAGGATCTTTACATCTTTGCAGATCTAAATCATTCCAAGAGTACAGCAAGGTCTTATTACGCTGCTCACTTCAAAATCATGGTAGCTTGATTTTGAACATTAGAGCAGTATATTTGATGCTGTTCCCACAGATCCTCACCATGAATTTCTCCCTAGAACCTGCAGTACCTTTTTCACATGCTGGTCCAGCATATCCTGAGGAACAGTCACAGTGAAAGAAATCCCAACCACCAACACACTTGCCATGAGTGCCACAGGAGGCCATCCCACCACTCTGACACACTTCATCTGTAAGGACACAGCCGGGAACGCTGTTCAGGGACTCTGCAGGGTGCTCTAAATCATAGACCTGGAAAAGGTCAAAGAGAACCATCACATCAGGTGCCTACAGTTAACAGCAGTAAACCCAAGAGTGGTTTTTGTGGCCCTACCTTACTATCAACAATGACATTGCGTATGCAGCCAACAAATCCTCTGAAGTGCCTTTGTGAATCGTGGTAAGGCAAAGTCTTCTTAACTCCACCCAGTTGCAGAGGCTGATGGCCGCTGAATAGCCTACCCATGTTGAAGGGGAGAGAAAGAAAGAATTAGTGGCATGCAAAATACAGCAGCTTGGTTGATTTCACCACCCCACCCCTGCCTTTTTCCTTAGCTCTTTTGGGTAGTTACGTTGCCAATTTTTGTTGTTGGCTGTTTTGGGTTTGGATTTTTACCTTTGAGATCCCACAATCTCTCCAGAGGCTTCACAGGCAGATAGATCCATTTGGGAGTTCTTCTTAATGACAATGTCATTGTCTCTAGCTGAGACATTTACGCAGTGGTCAAGAATCATCTTCACTTCCTAGAAAAAGGCATTACTTAATTGTATCCAGAGACACGCATACATTTTAATGACATTTTTTTTTTCACTTAGCAGATGGGAGAAGGGTAACTAGCAATTACAGTGCAGGAAACTTTATTAAAATAATAAGACACTCCACATACTAATCTGGAAGGTTATTGCACACTGCATATGGCTAAGGAGCCATACAAAAGAAAAGATCTGACCCTACATAATCATGCCAAGTTATTGACACAGTAGAGGGAATATAACATTTTCTTGGAGTTTTCTGCCAAATCAGAACACAGAGAGACAATCTAGCAGAGTAGAAAGTCTGCCAGGCTCCTATCCCAGATGCTGGCATGCCCTTCAGCTTGTCTCATGGGAGAGGAACAGGGAGCCTAGCAGATGCCACCAACAGTGTTATATCAGCAAGATATTCCCTGTACACTAAAGCATATCTATCTCCTTTGTGCTAAACGTCTAAAGTCTCGTGGTGAGGCAGGGCTTTTCACTCAGAGAAATTAAGGATATCTCACTCAATCAGTCCAGGAAGCATTTAGCCCCTGGATTATCACAACTTTGTTGTCTAAGCAGCAGGTAGGATAATTAAACCAAAAAAATAGCCTGGCCAGTTTCATAAATGGATCAGACTTCTCCAGCCCTTGCTGTGCTTCACTGCTTCAAGACTAAGGGGACATCTGAACTGACAAACTTCTATCCCTGCTGTTTCAGAAGTGATGGAAGACTGATTGATAAAAGAGCTCTACAGAAGGGAGGAAGGATTTGGAAGGAATAACTGGGTATATGAATTAGTGCTTCCACAGGACTGCCCATATTTACACTTGCCTTTCCATCATTTATAATTTTAATATTGTGCCAGCGGCGATCTGCAACATTAACTTTTTGTGAGAGCTGCAGGAAAAGCTCACCAGAGCTGTGGCTCAGGGTCAGCGACGGGACACCCCCGGAGAGCTCTGCAAAGGAAAGACTGTTATTGAATACGCATTGACCATGTTCCCACTCACACTCACTTGAAACAACTGTTGCTGTTAGATTTTAGTTGGAAAAGTTCTTTAGACAGCTTTAAAAAAATCCAGCTTTTAGCAAAGTGCCACAGGTATACAAGGTGGGTGTACTGGTGACCTATTCTGCATTCTCATTACAGAATCAGAGAATCACAGAATATGCTGAGTTGGAAGGGACCCACAAGGATCATCAAGTCCAAACCCTGGCTCTGCACAGGACCATCCCCGAGAGTCACACCATAGGCCTGAGAGTATTGTCCAAACACTTCTTGAATTCTGTCAGGCTTGGTGCTGTGACTACTTCCCCAGCCTTTTCCAGTGCCCAAACACCCTCTGGGTGAAGAACCTCTTTCTAATATCCAACCTAAACCTCCCCTGACACAACTTCAGTACATTCCCTTGGGTTCTGTCACTGGTCATCACAGAGAAGAGATCAGTGCCTGCCCCTCCTCTTCCCCTCACAAGGAAGTTGTAGATTACCATGAGGTCTCTGCTCAGTCTCCTCTTCTCCAGGCTGAACATACCAAGTGATTTCAGCCAATTCTCATACGGCTTTCCCTCGAGGCCCTTCACCATCCTTGTTGCCCTCCTTTGGAGGCTCTCTAGTAGCTTAATATATTTCTTGTATTGTGGTGCCCAAAACTGTACGCAATATTCAAGGTGAGGCTGCACCAGTGCAGAGCAGAGTGGGACAATGCCCTCCCTCAACTGGCTGGCGATGCTTTACCTGATGCCCCCCAGGACACGGTTGGCCCTCCTGGCTGCCAGGGCACTGCTGACTCATATTCATCAAAAATAACTTTCTGAACCTCTTTTGAAAGAAGTTCTCTATGAACTAAGTAGAATCTCACCTTCACACAAACACAAATAAATACTCTGTTAGGTGCTAACCTAAAGCAAGGAAGTATTCCTGTTCTTCAGGCTGCCCTCGTGCCACTGGTCCATGGTACAACAGAAGGCCTTCGGCGACATCAGTGATAAACTCTAAGGAGATGCGGCTCTCAAAGCAAGGCTGAAGAGGAGGGAACCAGGCATAACCATGGCCTCTGAAGCTGTGTTTTGTCTGCTGGCAGTCTGGTCCATGAAAATTTGCAGCACATTTGCATCTGTTAAATAAAAAATTAAAAGCAAATATCCACCATCCAAGAAAAGCTGTAAAGAGCTCTTCTGACAGCAGGACTCTCCACTTAAAATACAGGAGTCCATGTTGCCTAGGACACTTCCATCAAAAAATGTTCCCTATTGACCTGTTCATACAAACAGAACTTAGATTTAGTTCAAAATGATAATATGTCTATGCAAGAATATTCTGTGAATAAATGGTGGAATTCTTGTAATATACAAAGCTCATGAAAACATCTTACCTCTTCAGCATAAAAAAGAAGAAGAAACCTGCTTTTCACTAGGCTTAGTTATCAGCTTGTTTGAAGACTTAATGATGCAAAGGGAAAGCAAAGAAATCATGGAATACCAGGTTGAGATGGTCTCAAGCATCATCTGGTCCAACCTTTCTTGGCAAAAGAATGGTCTAGACAAGATGACTCAGCACTCTGACAGCCAAATCTCAAAAGTGTGCAATGCTGGGAAAACCACCACTTCCCTGGAGAGATTATTCCAATGGCTGATTATTCTTATTGTGAAAAATTTTCTGCTTGTGTCCAATCAGAGTCTCTCCAGGAAGGGTGTGGAAGCTAATATCACCCAGAAAAAGTGAGAAGAGGTCTGACATCTTCACTCTTATTGAAAACTACTTGCTAGTTTATTTTTCCTTTACACTATCAAAAATAGATGCTTGGGGTTCTTTCTTTGATACTCTGTGGATTCTGTAGAAAAGAGTAGCCACAGCATAGCATGGCAATAACAAAACCTGTAAGTGGGAAAGAAAAGAAACAATAGAAATGGGCAGGACAGGGAGGGAGATCAACTGGTCTCCTATTTCTTAGTTTCTGCTTCCCATAGATTGCTAGTACCTACTGAGAGCAGAATGACAGGGGTAGGATGCAGGAGAAGATCACTCACGGAACTACTGAAAATGGAGAAGAAGCAAAAAAACTTCGGAATTGAGCAAGTGATGGGTGGCAGAGCCTACCATGGGTTTCCGGGTAGCAAAATTTCCATAGTTGATTACATTGGAGCAGCAATGTCAAACTCAGAACTTTAGAATGACAAGGGCTTCTGCAGCTTCAGTCTGAGTCCTGTCAAGGGTGCTCTGAAGAGGCTGGTCAGCATTTCTGCTTTTCTGGGTTGGGATGATCATTTTTAAGCAAACATGCTTAAGGCTGACTTCTGGAAGGGTGCTAGGCTCATCATTTTTTTCATCTTTATTCTATATTATCTATGAGATCTAATTTTTGGAAGAAAATAATGAGGCAAGAAATGTGGAGAAGAGGTTATTAAGTGGCATAAGAGATGTGATTAAAACGTTGAAAAACATTAAAGTAGGCTGGACAAAATGAGAGCATTTTGCAGGGTGACATTAATGAACTGGTGCAGCCTGGAATCTTCCCAGGGTTTTCCTGGAGACTAGAATGAACCTAAGTACATATCTGAACGTAGAGATTCTTTTGCAAGACCTGTGCATGAAGTATAACAAAACTCATATCTGTTACAGTGAGAAGTCACACAATGATGCTTCTGGAAGCTTCCACTCATCCTCCTTACAGACTGAACTAGATGCATTCTGTTTGCACACCAGACAAAGCTTTACCAACCTGTAGCCCAAATCAGTGTCCGTGCATGTGCCACCATTGAGACAAGGGTTTGTCTGGTATGAGGAGCAGGAAAGATGAGGACTCTCCCGAGCTGCACAGCCACACACAGCATGACTCAGGACTGTCACAGACACCAGTGAAACACTTTCAGTTGTAGTTACAGTTGGTACGTGTTTCTGTTCATGCTTACTGCTGCATCCGCTGCTGTGAGTACAGTTTGCAGTCACACATTCATCAATGCCAATCTGGGTGATATTTATATCCAAGATGCTTTCCAGCTGTGGAGAACAATTAGTTGCATTCATCTCACTTTTCCACAGAGAGAAAACTCACTAATGACAATGAAAAGCAGAAGTCTTATTTATTTTCAAAACTGGTTGCTGTGCCACTTCCTTCCAATCTCACCCTATCCAGCCAAAAGCAGCTCAGTCTGGCACCTGTTAAGGTCAAAGCCAAGGTGTAAGTCAATTACAGCATGAGTATGCACTTAGGGGGCAAAAATACTCTCATATTCATTAGAGACCAAGTGAATAAATTTCAGTCACTGATTATTCTGATGGATTATTTATGTAGCATCTGAGCTGTATTTTTTATTTGAACTTCCACCTTAAAAAATACTGGGAGAGTGGAAAGGCATTGGACAATGAAGAGATACCTTGTCTGGCAAGAGTGAGTTGGTTCAGAAGCATTGATTCTAAAATTATTTCTAATTTCAGCCTCTGTGTACCAACAGAGTGAGTCATTTAACTCTTATCATGCTTTTTTTTTTTTTTTTTTTTTTTTTTTTTTTTTTGCAAGAGGGGCAGGAACTTTACTAAATTGTCAACACATATTTCCAACCTGGTTTTCCACTGGAGAATGCCTCTTTTATTGCTTTGCCCTCTTAGCTTAGAAAGTTGAAACTTCTGACTAGTTTGTGAGTCTCAACTACAAAACATTTCTATGTAGAGGACTAAAAACTGAAACATTAAGGCACTGTGTAGAAAGGCAACACCCAAAAACATCCTTTATACAGAATTTTACAGTCTTTTTAATAGGAAAAACCTGTTCACAATCCTAAAAGCTCATTGTGTTTGATTGACTTTATATGTGTTTATAGGCTGGCTTTGAAAACATTCATATTTGAAACTTTTAGTATGATGCTAGAAGATTGATTGACTTTACTGATTAAAATGATTAATTTTTCTCATACATTACTCCCTCAGTCATTCTAAATGTGCACATTCACTAGTCAATGTACATTATCTGAACAGACACAACGAGAAGATGCTGTGGTTTCATATACAGGATGGATACTTACCCATGCTCTGGAGGCTGCTACATTGCCATTGAGTTTTTCTGCTTTATAATAAGGTGGACCATAAACAGCAAACCAAACATCAATACCTTGGGTTGGACTTGGACTGTTTAATACACTGAAAATGTGAACATTTTCCAATTGGACTGATATAATTTCTGAAAGCAGCTTCCTCATCCGGTAGTATTTACTCTGTTTTTCAGGGGATTGAGATATGAACTCCTCTGGTGTGATACCTGTAATAGAAGTTGAAAACCTGAAATACATGTATCTCGCAAGTGATACTTTTCCACAAAGGTTGAAACAATTTGTTGTATTTCAGGCAGATACTCATTCAAATAGTTTTTCTTCTGAAATATGAATTGCTGTTTTCTTAAAAAGTTGGTGTAGAAATCAGACAAGCTTTTTCTTGCTGTCTTTTTTCTCCATAGATTCTCCTACTCATGCAGCTTCAGAAACCATGCATTTTCAAACCCTTACCTAGAAAACTATTAACTCACGTTCCACATCTAGGAGCATTAGAATTCTAAGTATCACAGCAGTAAAATTAAAAAAGTAGATTTCAGTACTACGATCTTATCGTACTTGATCACACTGCTTACCTTTTATTCGTATGGAACCAGCATTATGGAGGGCATCATCTTTGATTTCTTTCACTATAACCTTTACAGTTGAGATAACATCTGGCCAGACTCCATCAATGACTCTAACTCTTATGTTGTATGTTCCTGGTGGGGTTCCTTCTTTAATAGTCAGCAAACCTGAGTTATCATTAAGGATAAAGTACCTGTAATAAGAGTTAAGCCAAGGAACAAGCTATGAGAAGTTCAAAAGCTAGGTACTAATTATCATCACTGATGGTTTTTTCTGATTCAGCAAGGCCAAGTGCTGGACCCCGCACTTTGGCCACAACAACCCCATGCAGCCCTACAGGCTGGGGACAGAGTGGCTGGAGAGCAGCCAGGCAGAGAGGGACCTGGGAGTTTGGACTGACAGGAAGCTGAACATGAGCCAGCAGTGTGCCCAGGTGGCCAAGAAGGCCAATGGCATCCTGGCCTGGATTAGGAACAGTGGGGCCAGCAGGACCAGGGCAGTAATTCTTCCCCTGTACTCAGTGCTGGTGAGGCCACACCTGGAGTACTGTGTCCAGTTCTGGGCCCCTCGTTTAGGAATGATTTTGAGGTGCTGGAGCAGGTCCAGAGAAGAACAACAAGGCTGGTGAAGGGACTCGAGCGCAAGTCCTATGAGGCTGAGGGAGCTGGGGTTGTTCAGCCTGGAGAAGAGAAGGCTCAGGGGAGACCTCATCACTCTCTACAACTACCTGAAAGGAGGTTGTAGCCAGGTGGGGGTCAGTCTCTTCTCCCAGGCAACCAGCAGTGGGACAAGAGGGCAAGGTCTTAAGCTCTGCCAGGGGAGGTTTAGGTTGGGTATTAGGGAGAAATTTTTTACAGAGAGAGTAATCAGACTGGACTGCCTAGGGAGGTGGTGGATTCCCTGTCCCTGGAGGTTTTTAAGATGAGACTGAATGTGGCACTTAGTGCCATAATCTAGTAACCACAGTGGTGTTGGATCAAGGGTTAGACTTCATAATCTCAGAGGTCTTTTCCAACTCAGCTGATTCTGTGAGTCTATGATTCTATGTTTGTATGATTAGAGAAAGTAGATGTGTTCCCTCATGAAGGGACACAGCAGATAAGAACTTTTTTGCATTGCTTCCTGTTGGCTCCTAGTAACTCTTCACTAGTATGTCATGAAGGTTTCTTTCTGCTGCTATGCTGTATTAACTGTGTAGGAAGACTAAGGCCGCAATAGCCATAACTTTGGAAACAGTGCAAAAGCCTAGTGCAGATACATTCATTGAGAGTGACACCTCTGTTGAAACCTCTGAATGGCACATGTACCTCTCAGCCCTAGTTGCAATCCAGACACTCCTGTGTGTGTACATCCAATACAAATAAGGTCTTAAAACCAGTGGTGACATGGAAATAACAACCCTCCATGAGCTTGGATGAAGGAATCTGGAAGTTAATAGGTATTTTTTCTGTAGTGGCTCACTGATACAGATTATGGGTATTACTGAACAGGAATTTAGAACAGTGTTCTGGCCCATCAGGCAACAGGAAACAGCCTGATTTGGCATGCAGCATTATTTATTGCATTTTTT
>NW_020884921.1:6847183-6851786 GCF_003945725.1 Corapipo altera | reverse complement strand
TTCCTTTCCTTTCCTTTCCTTTCCTTTCCTTTCCTTTCCTTTCCTTTTCCTTTTCCTTTTCCTTTTCTTAAGATTCCTTTCCTAAAATTTCTTTGCCTTTCCTTTCCTTAAATTTTCTTTAATTTCTTTTCTTTTAATGTCCTTTCCTGAATTTTCCTTTACTTTCCTGAAATTTCCTTTCCTGAAAATTCTTTTCCTGAAATTTCCTGAAGTTTGCTTTCTTTCCTTTCCTGAAATTTTCTTTACTGATATTTCCTGAAATTTCCTCTTCTGAAGTTTCCTTTTCTGAAATTTCCTTTTTGAAATTTCCTTTTCTTTCCTGAAATTTCCTTTCCTGGTATTTCTTTTTCTGAAATTTTCTGAAGTTTGCTTTCTTTTCCTTTCCTGAAATTTTCTTTACTGATATTTCCTGAAATCTCCTTTCCTGATATTTCCTTTCTGAAATTTCCTTTTCTCTCCTGAAATTTCCTCAAATTTTCTTTTCTGAGACTTTCCCTCTCCTTTCCTCTCCTCTCCTCTCCGAACCTCTCTGAACCTCTCCTCTCCTTTTTGACCCTTTCCAACCCTTTTTCTTTTTCTTTCTCTCTCTTTCTCTTTTATTTTCTTTTTCTTTTTCTTTTCATGTGTTGCGGTTGTGGTCTCACAAACCCACGGAAAACCATCTAATAATCACTTTAGAAATGTTCAAATGAGGACATTCACTCTTTTCTAACACAAAGTAAAGATTTGACAGGATTTGTTAGGGGGGTATAGTGAAAACTTTGTAAGATACTCCCATTTTTTCCCTATAAATACACCATCTATAAATAAAGACCCCGTCTTAAAGGCGTGACTCTCTTCACTGGCCCTGTCCACTTTCTGTCCAGTGTGTCCACATAAATGCAAACTTGGTGTCACTTAATGTATTTAAATTAGTTTTTCTAACCTAGACTGGGTTATGGGTGGTTTGGGGTGGTATTTTTCCCTCTCCGTAAATTATGCATGGCTTTTCCCCGTCATAAATCAGCATTTCCCTGCATCAGCGTTGGTGGCAGAAGAACCAATCAACCCACAAGTAGCAGAGGGAATGCCCCTGCCTGTTTTAGCACTGGTTTTCTGTTTGACCTTGGGGTGAAAAAGGGGAGAGGGGCAAAAAGCCCTCTGTCGCTCAGAAAGGGGCCATTTCTTTAACCTCTCTCCCTCACACCCATGGGACAGGTAGGCCGACTCTGCCTCCCCACACACGGGCGTGTCCGTAGGGGTAACAGGGACCCTTCTGAGGGTGCTGGAACCTCCCATCCCTTCCCTACCAGCACTGACTGGCGAGGCAGGACAGGGTAGGCCACAGGCTCTGGGAGGCACTGAGAGGTTCACCCCGAGACCTGTATCTGGGTCGTGGGAGTAAAGTGGACTGGGATTTGATGTTCCTCACATCATTCCCCATCTCCATGCAAGTTCAGCCCCGAGAGGCAGCTGCACACCCGCAGGTGCGCCTCCCCTACATGTTGGTCAGCCCCAGCTGGGGGTCGTCTTATGGTGTGATTGCCTCTCCCTAGACTCAATAGGTTTTAGCATCTCCGTTCTGGTGGGCTAGGGAGCGGGGTAGCATCTGGAAGCCCCTTCCAAGGGGGAAGAAGCAGAGGGTCATTTTACATGTAGAGAACATCCCCAGAATACTCTGGCCTTTTATGGCAGAAATGGTGAAGAGATATGGGTGCTTGCAGATCCCGATCTCCCTCCCCTTACAAAGGACAAAGCTTGATGAAATAGCCGGGGTGTGAGGAACGCCGGGAAGTATCGGCTCTATCCCTGAGACAAAGGTGGGAGTGAAGGAAGGAGAAAGAAGAGGGAGCTGGATGACACCTCCCGGGCATCTCGCCTAAAGAGAGGAGTGGTGGACGTGTTGAGGACGCAGGAAAATAAAATCTGAGTTGGAGCAGGATCAAACACAGCATCTGAGGCCATGCCTGTACACAGTTTCGTCTTGATATGCAATTAAATTACACCAAATTCCTCTTTAAATAATGTCGTTGAAAATCCTTCTTTAAGATTCAAGGATGTCTGAGGTTAAGTAGCTTTTAAAACGTCAGTTCTAAATGGCTTATGCAATGAGTAGTTACCTTCAAATCCTAAAACCATTATAAATATGCCATACATATGAATGGCAGTTTATCTCTACCTATTACTTTCTAAAATGAGGAAAGCATTCTTAAAAACTACTTGCAACACTTTATTTTAAGAAAGTAGATATTAATTTTTTTTTCACGCATCATTTTATGACCAAGTACATGTGTAAATTGGAAAGCATCCAGAGTACCTCTATTATTTGCCAAATGATTTTTAGTTGAGGCATATTATTCCCAGTATAACGAAGGTATAGGGTATATCAATAAAATGAACATCTGTGATTTTGGCAGGAGAGGAAAAAAAATTTAAGAGTTCCTATAAAAGTAGTTAAAGCACTTGTGTAGAGGGAAACACGTCTGCAAAGGAGTAAACCGACTATTTAAACAGCCATGCCGAAAACGGGATCTCTGCTGTATAGTTAAAAAAAAGGGGCTCGCGAAATTCCTCGACAAAAACGCGATCCTGGATGTAGCTTTCTGCTAACATATCCCGGGCAGTGAATTTAAAATCCTGGGATGTTTTCTAGGCAAGGATTGCGCTCGCTCGCTCTCGCTCTCGCTCTCTCTCCTTAACAGCAGAGCGTTTAGCTCGCAGGAATGTATTAGCCACAGTTTCCTCCTGTCAATGTTTAAGAATTCCCAGAGACTCCAACAGGCTTCATTTTTCCCTCTTCACAGCAAAATATCTGCGAGAGATGTTCGTGTTTGTGAGGAGTTTTAAGAGGGAATCTGAGTACAGAAGAAGAGCGTGGCATAATGCATTGGCATAATAATTAACCGTATGCGATATTAATCGTCGTGTGATGTTTGTTATCAGGCAGGAAAGCGCACTCAAATGAGGTTTAACAAATATAAGCGTTATTGATCAAATATAATGAATAAATATGCATATGTATTGTTTATCTGTGCACACGTATGCACACAAGCAGGAGCGCCATCCTCATTGAAGATGAGAAGAGCTGTCTGCGGCCGCTCCTGCCTCTCTCTCCGCTCTGCCCCTGTGCCAAGGGGGCGCGGAGGAGTTGGGCTTTGGTATTTTTTGCAGCACAAAATGTTGCAAATACGGAAAAAAAATAAAGTTCACTAATAAAATTGATCTCAGCATGAAGTATAATAGTAACAAAATGCTTCTGAGTAAAACCCGAGGAGCTCGCTGGCTGTGGCAGCGTTGTCGCAAACCATCTGGTGCATATTAAAAGTGGTGCTGTAAATATTGCTGGAAACTAATGCGGTACCCGATCCTATAGGCGCAGGGGCCTCCGAGCTTTCCATATGCTCTGGATAGCGTGGCACACGGAAAGGTGTCACATCCGCCAGGAGCTCTTCGGGCATGATTTTGCATAATTCTGACGAAAGTTTGTCCCGACAGAGAGGGGGGAAGGAGAGAGGGGAGTCAGAGGAAAGGCCTCTCTCCCCGTCCCTCTCTCTCTGACGACGATAGGGTATGAAACTGCTGACGTCACTTCGCATCAGGGCCGGGGAGCAAACGTGACCTAGGCAGGAGCTCATCTGTTTCTCATCACTTGGAGAGTTTCTGTCTCTCCCCTCCCCCCCTCCTTCCCTCTCCCTTTCTGTCTTCTTTTTTTTTTTTTTTTTTTTAATCCCCTACGTAAGAGGGGAGAAACCCATCCTCGCCCACCATCCCCATCCCCGTCCGCTCTTGCCGCCGCCGCCCCGGATCCCTGCAGGGAAGGGACGAGAAATCTTCCACGCGGGGTGTCCCGGCCCCTACCCCCTCAAGCCCCCCGGCCCGGGTCTTCCCTCCCCACCACATTCCCATGCCATTGTTCGCACTCGCAACCTAACTTTGGCTGCCGATTCAAAGCCCGGCAGTCCCCTGGCTCCTGCATTGTACTGGGGGTCACTTACTCTTTTCTCGGAGTTAGGCTCTGCTCCTTAGTCTCTCCTCTTCTCTGCTTCTCATGAGCTGACGCGTTCTCCCCACGCACCCGAAGCTGCCACAGAAGCTCGTCTTGATAAACCTGCTACCAATCTTTGCCCAGTGCAACCAGCACAGAAATAAAAAACTCTCGCTTTCTGCTTTCGGCTCCCCCCTCCACCCTTTTTTCCCTTCCCTACCCCCTCGCCCCCCCTTCTTCTTTTCCTGCGGGCTTCATTCCCCTCTGAGCGCTGCCGCCTTTAATTATGGGAGATATATTTCTTCCCTGGGAGTCATTCGTGGGGAATTTTTAGGTGGAAGGGCGTTTCAGCAGAGTTATTTTTGAGCAAGGACCAGTGCCCTATATCCAGAGTGAAGTGCAAATTGAGACATATCGGGTTCCTTATAAAAGGATCGTTTCTTGTGGGAGGTTGGACACGAAGTTTGGGCTCGTGACTTGCATTCCTGAGAGACATGCATATTTTAAAACAACAAAGCAAGCTCGGAAGAAGGCTTAGAGGAGGGGAGAGGGAGGGAAAAATAAAAAGAAAAAACTTAAGTTACTCAGTTACAAAGATCTGTCAACATGGAGCAATTTGTACGGCTCCTAGGGGAAAAA
>NW_020884921.1:6833496-6847083 GCF_003945725.1 Corapipo altera | reverse complement strand
CTGGGAGTTTAAAGCGCTCTACTGACCTGTGATTTTAAATCCCAGCTCCTTCTTTACCGGCGGTTTGCGTGGAGCTGATTCAGCGTTTCAACGGATATCTCACCTCTCAGAAAGAACACCGGGTGAGGGAAAGACAAAAGGAGAGCAAACGGGGGCACTAGTGTGTCTGTTGGAGGAAGCCACCGGTGCACACCAGATCCCGCAGTGGAAATAGTGGAAATTTGTGGAAACAAGGTGAAAAAGAGCAGCCCTGGCTAGCTGTGAGCACTGACTCGTACTGATACTCGAGACCACGGAAGGCGCCCACACTTCCACCTTTGAAGGGAAAGGAAAGAAAAAATATATAGAAAACATAAAATTAAACTGGTAGGGAGGTGAGGGAGTGGGGGAGTGGGAGGGGGCACCTCAGGCAGCGGCAAGTGGGGCGGCAGCTTGTGGCCGGGCAGAAGTGCACGCAGCTGTGCGGACAGCGGTGCTGGCAGCTGAGGCGCGGGGTTCTGGGCTCCTGCCGGGGGTTTGTAGACAAAAGGAGAAGGCCTAATGGTGATCTGGATATCTCTGTTAGTTGTCAGCGCTGGTCCGCGGCTGCCGGGGAATGCTAATCAGCCCTCGCCGAGCGGAATGCCTCCTGGGCTGCCTCCTGGCACACACACGCACATGCACTCGAGCTATCGCGGGGTCTCTGACACATGCACACACACACATCTCACTCCTCAGTGGGGTCCACCATCACTCCATGCTTTGGCCGATGCTTCGTTTGGTAGAGCAATGGTACGACCAGCTTTAAACTTCATATACAGCAAATGCCTTCCTAAATAACACAATAGCATAGCTTACAGACACCAGCCTGCTTCTCCTCCAAGGAGCCTCTCACCACCTACCCTTCGCCTTTCTTCCATTTTTTTTTTCTCCTTTTTAACTGCTGGGGGTATTTTATACCTTGTAGTTTTGAATTTGGTCCTTGCTTTAAGCTTGATGGAGGGTTCTGTAGACAAGAAGATATATGCACACTATTATACAGCCATAATTGAGATCACTAACAGTGAGTCTCTTGTCAGCCAGGCGGTCCTGCTTTGAAACACTACTCACATTATTCTGATTTTACAAAATTGAGGGTAAGGAAAAGAAGGGGAGATGCAATTTCTCACTGTTCCTTTTGTCAATTCTTGTCTTTACTCGCAATTACATTTGCAACCCTATAGGGCCCGTTTCACATAAGGTATTTCTAGTGGAAGCCACGAGGACAAGGAAGAAGAGATCGTGGCATCCCTCCTCAAGCTTTCCTCCGAAAAACATCACCACCCTCCTCCACGTACCGACCCTTGCGTTCCACTGACCACCGAAATCGGTCTGGTGAGGGCAACCAGGGCCCCCAGCTCTCTACAGCCCCGACAGTGTCAGGGCAGGGGTACCTCCGATCCTTCCTCACAGATGGAGAACGTAATTTTATTTTTCAAGTGGCTGCACCTTGCGCCGGGACAGCCATGGGAAATTGTTCGGCAGGGATGCCCTCACTCAAAAGAGAAAGAAGCAGGGAGTGGCCCCAAACCACTGTCAGAGACGCCTTGGGAGAAAGGAAGAGGGAGGGAGAAAGGGGCAGGAGCCGTGAGTCACTTTGGGAACTGGTCGCCTTTCCCATCTTTGCAGTTTCAGGCTTGTTCCGCGGCTATTTTGAGCTGAAGGTGCTCAGAGGGGAGAAAGGGCTGGTGCTGAAATGCTTAAGGGAGCATTTAAGACGAAAGCCTTCAATGAATGAAGAAGGAATGGGCGTGGAGGTGGAAAAAAAGTTGGAAAATGGATTCGCTGACAAGTAAGGATAATAAATGAGAGGCGCTTTCAGATAGATATCTCAGTCGTGAAATTGCACCCAGCTGGTTGTGTAAGCAAACAAATAGTTTCATGTTAGGGACTCTCGACTTGTGGCTTGATGAATAGAACACGACAGAGGTAAATGGCTCTTTAACTCATTTAGGAATAAAACTCCTTGGCTTCCTAAGTAAGAGACCTTGTGACGCCATGGATCCCGAGCAAGTACTTTAACAAGAGTTTTATTAGTTTACACTTTTGCTCTCGGATCTCCCCCCTTGTTCACTTTCTTCCTCACACTTCTGTCCTCTCCCTTTTTTTTTTCCTTTAGTATATTTTGCTCTTTTTCTTTTTCTTATCCCTTCCCTTCTTCTCGCTCTGTCTTTCTCATTTTTATTTATTTTTTCTTTCTTTTTTTTTTTTATTTTTTTTTTTCCTCAAAATCGCCTTTTAAGAGAATTTCCTCTCCCCCTCCCTCCCGTTACCAGCACTTGGAAAGCTGGCAGATTTGCAAGGTACCCGACCACATCGGGTCTATCCACGGCACCCGAGAGTAGTGGCTTTTGAAATGTGTCATTCTTACTGGACTCCGGAATCACTGCAGAACACTCATGCCCAGTCCCTCTGACCCGCTAGGGATTAAAAAGGGAAGAATGTTTAAAAAAAAAAAAAATTCTCACGTCGAAGTCAATGACTGTGAAGCCAAGTAGAAAGGGAATCTTTTAAAACAAATATATAAACACATTTCATGGAGGTCACACCGCTTCTGAAATTAGTTCCAAAGATGTAAAAGAAATTGGAAGAAAAGCAGGGAAGGACGAGGGGACCTATTCCTGCCTCTCTCAGTAAAGTAGGGAGCAGAAAAGACACAGATGTGAGTCGGGAAAAAAAAAAAAAAAAGAGGAAAAGGAAAGAAAAAACCCAACTCGCTATTTCAAGACTTATAAACTAGCGCTTTGAGTAGTCAAAATGTCCCATGAAACCGGAGGAAGCATGTCGACAGTGTTTGTAATAGCCGTGCACACGCGTTCGCGGACACGGCCTGTGAATGGCTGCGCGCCGGGATACGACCGGAGGGAGCGGCTGCAGCAATCCTTGACACCGCCTTTCAGTTCTCCGTCCCTCTGTCCGTCCGTTGGAAGGTCATCCAGGCCGGCCGGTGCCACCGTCCCTGCAACCCTGCCTGAGCATCCCTCGGCAGCGGGTCACATCTGCGCTCTGATAGGAAGGGGATACCTGGCTGCCATACCGCCCGAGTAATGAGAAAAAACCCTAAAAACAAAACAAAAAAATCCCCCAAACTCAAACTCTAAACTAACAATAACAAAAAATCACACAGACACAAAAACAAAAAAAAAAACCAACCAACCAAAACCCCCCACCCCCCCCCCCCAAACCCCACCACACAAAAAAAAGAACCCAAAGAAAAAATCCCCCCCCCTCCAAACAAAACAACCCCAAACCCCTCAAACACACACACTCACACACCGCCAAACGTAAGGTCCTATCAAGGCCTTTCCGTCAGATAAAAGACTTTTATCTTTTGTGTATGTAGCCAACCAGGTTCCTGCTAGTGAATCTACGCAGAATTAACTTTTTCTTGTATTACTTCTGCTGCCACTTGCAGTGACCCCTAGCCAGATTCTTCTGTGTAAGACCGTCCATGTACCCCGGCAGGGAAGCAGCCTTTTACGTCTGGATCCGCCGTTTTTGCTGGTGGCCATGAGACAGGTCACTCGTGTTGGAATCTCATCCCCACTCTTCCTCCCCAGTTCTACCTAATTTCGAGGGATACTGGGAAAGTGGGAGTTATCCTTTGCCCCCAGTCCTGAAGGGGGCTCATCACCCTCTCTCCTGTAGATGAGGGGGGTGAATGGAAGCCGAGCCACCCAAAAAGTGCCCCCGGGGGCGAAGGCGTGTCGAGAAGCGCTGGGAAAGGGGAAGCAGCAGCCCCTGACGTTTACGGGCGGCCGGAGGAGGTGCAGGCGCGGGCACAGACGGACCCATACACGCACGACCCCCGCCCTGGTGCTGCCCCTGCCACCGCCGGCAAACCCCCTCCTCCTCAGCCTGGGTTCAACCTACCACTTAGCAGCATTTCCAAATATTTATTCGATTAAATGTATAGAAAAGGCCTAATTGGGCGGTGGGAGGAGGCAAGCTAGTTAGCGAGGTGCTAAGAGGAGTGGGGGGGGGGGCTTTGTATCTGCCGTGCCCTCAGCGGGTCCCCTGCATGGGGGTGGAGTGGGAGGGTCGTCCCTCTCCCACATCCCACCCACCCCCTGCTTCCCCCTCCCACCCTCCCTCAGCCTTTGAAGTGCTGCCACAGCTGTTAGTGAGCACGGAAAGGCCGCGGAGCCCTGCGCGGCGGGGAGGATGGAAAGATGCAGGGATGAGGAGGATGCCCTACTGACCGCGTCTCCTGAAGATCCTGGGGGGCCGAGGAGCCCCCGGGAACAGCGCCCAGGCCCCCGGCAACAACAAGGCAGGAGAAATGTAGATGGAGTTCGTTTTAGAGCAATGTATTGTAGGTTATGAACAAGTCAGCAAAAACTTGAGGGACCCCGGCCCCTCTCCACACTCACATCTTTTTTTTTTTTTTTTTCAGCAAATAGCACTCCATGACGCCATCATACAGTATTTTTAGCCGCCATATGAATGCCCGAAAGGCTGCAGCGTGGCAAAGGAAAACATCCACTGACACAATGCAGACTGTGTAGTTAACACTTCAGAACACGATACTGTCTTATAAGCAAAGTTTAATAAGGGATTGAAACACTTCTTTCTAGGCACATACATGGAAATAAGTGCATCTCGTACCTGCAAGTTTCTTGGCAATCTGTGGGTTGTTATTATTATTCATAAATATGAAAATTAATTGAAAAATACCTATGAAAAAGTTTATCTGTTTTCATCAGTGGGATAACGCTGTAATGAATATATTTACATCTCATTGGAAGAAGTCGAGACCTGTTTTTCTACTCCGATATCCCCATGTGTTTTGCTTATTTTGGGGGGGGGGTGTGTGTGTGTGTGTGTGTTTCTTGCTTGTTTTTGTTTTTGTTATTATTTTTGGGTTTGGATTTTTTTGTTCTGTGTTTTTTTTTTTTTAATTTTTGTTTGTGTTTTTAACTGCTAATCCAACTGTGTCCCAAGTCACCCATCCCACCAAAAAGCAATGTTGAAGAGCTGCTTTCAGCACCTCCCCCCGGTCTGAGCATGCCTGCTTACTCCCCATTGAGAACTCGGAGGGGCTGCTAGATCCCCTCTGCCGTGGAAGGACCAGAAACAAAGCTCTTGCCCATGCCACATCCGTGTGAGTGGGAAAAGGGAGGATGTCTGTTTGTCTAATTCCCGTTCTTGTGTACTCAGGTCTGGAATCATCCGAGTCCCCCCACTGCCAGCATCTATGAATACAGGCCACTTCTCTATCCTGAATGGGATGATCCCCCCATAGAAGATCTGCTCACAATGTTGATTATCCAGCTATAAGTGCCTACTGTATGGAGCTGCTATAACCTCGGATCTGCTGCGCCTAGAATATTAAAAACCCCAAGCGAGTTGGATTGAAGGATCTTGTTAATGCAAAAAAAAAAAAGAGAGAGAGAGAAAGAAAAAGCAAAAAAAGGGGGGGGGGGGGGAGAGAGAGAGGAAGAGAGAGAAAGAGAGAGAAGGAGAGTATGTAGGACAGAAAATTAAAATTAAAATCTTGCCCATGTTTCCACAAACTGAAAAATCTGCCTCATCCAGGCTTGTTTGGAGGGTACGGGAGGTATCTGTGTGAGGGGGGACAATGCTATTTTTAAAGATCCAGCTTTATTAATACGTTAAGAAAGAGCTCCCTTGGTAGTATGTGTTCTCACAGCTCTGTCTCAGACCCTATAAAACATTAATGCACTGAAAGCTGTTACAGAGATCTGCACCACCAGCTAGAAGCCTTTACGTTCAAAGGACTTCCATTACAAAAATGATTTTTAATTTTCTTCGAGGAAAAGGACAAGCTGAAATAAAGAGAGGCTTTTGGCACAGAGCTCGGGCCTCTGTGATAGGTGGCCATGGAGTGGGGGGTCACAGCCTGTGTTTTTTGCTTGATCATGGCACATAAGCACATATGAAATGCACTGGCTCACCACCCAATGAGCAAGCATCTAGTTGGATTTCTATATTAATGGACTGGGAATATCGTCCTCACATAGTGACTAGAGTTAGGAGAAATAGCAAGAGGGATGTTTTGGCTGACAGCAAGAACAAGGTGTGCACACTGGAGCACACAGAGGGGTCTGTGAGTCCTTGGGGTGGAAAAGAAGAGAAAAGAAGCAAAAAACCCCAACCCCACCTTGAGCTCCCAGAAACAGAAAGCCACCACATCTGAAACAAACAAGACCCATGGCTACAGTATGCCTCCTGCTGCACGGGTAGAGGTGGTGGCATATGGTGACTGCAGTCCATGCCCATGGTTTCTGAGAGCAAAAAACAAGGTGTGAGCTCAGCAGAAAATCCAGCTGATGGGAAAAGGTATTTCAAAAAAGGGATAGGCCATCAGCCTTGGTAGGGAGTCTGCGGTGTAGTCTCAGCGAGGCAAGGTCACCTAAGGCATCACACCGCATCTCCCACTCCCTCTTCCTAGACCTTGGCAGCTCAGCCCTAAGCTTAAGTCCAGCCAAGTCCGTTTTGGAGCATCATGTAATTTACACAACTTGGCTAGATCTCACAAGTATTTTTTAAGTTCTCTTTTTTAGCACCAGTAGAGAGTTAAAAATCCAGGTGAGATTTTTTGTTGTTATTGTTTGGTTTGTGGTTTGGTTTTTTTTTTTTTGGGGGGCGGTGAATTGTTGGCATGTTTCAAACAACAAGACTCATGGTTTGTGGGGTGATAAGTAGGGGGGGGGGTTGCTAAATTCTTTTATTTTTTGTTTAAATTCTCACTTCAATTTTAATTCTTGAAGAACAATTTTGACAACATATATCGCACTCATTATAAGAAGCAAAGGGTTATATCAAAAAATTATTAGTATAGAATCACAGGAAACCTGGTTTGGAACCAGAAAAAAATACAAAACAGATATAGATACATAGACACAGGACAATTTTTTTTATAATTATTTGGAAAATGTTATTTTCCCCTAATTCTCCTTTCTTTTTTTTTCTTTATGCGCATATGATGTTTTAACTTTTACCAAAAATGAAAATAAAGACTAATATATTACAAAATGAGTAACAATGTTCGTGGTAAGTGTTTGCGCGTAGAATTTTTTTCTTTGTTTACTTCTTTTGGGTTTTTTTTTTCATTCTACACAAGGTTCAGTTCAGTTTCAATGCTTTTTTGTTTTGTTGATTTACTGTACAGCATATATCAGCAACAGTCCACAATAAATCCTGGAAGATCCAGTATCCCCTTCAGGTTTGATTAATATCCCCTCAATACTCATTTTTTTTTATTTTTTTTTTTGTCTCCTTTATTAATATTATTTATTTCTTTTTTCCTCCTCTCCAAAAAAAAAAAAAAAAGAAAATAGGCCAAATAAAAAAAAAAAAAAAAGAAAAAGCGAAACACCACAACCTCCACGGACGAGAGGTCCGTTCTTCTCCCCTACACGGCCACATCTCTGCTCCCACTTGGCCCTTTCTTTTGTTCAGTGTCCACCTCCCGGGCCCCCCCCCGCACCCCGACTGCCCCTCGGTGCGAGCGCTCCCGTCTCCGCCGCTCCGCCGCCTCTCTGCCGGGGATGCGGAATGGGCTCTAGGAGCACTGGATGGACATGTAAGGCCAGTTGAAGCTGCTCCCAGACAGTAGCATATCCCTGATGAGGGTTTCGATGGGGGTTTTACCTACCAAGCGGACGAAGAAGAGCTGCTCGATGACGGAGGAGGAGACGGTGCGCAGAGAGGGCAGCCGCAGCAGCAGCTTCCCGAAGCGGCTGGGCTGGTTGGGGTACTGGCTCCGCACGTACTCCTCTAGCGCGCACTGTGACTTCTCCTGAAGGCTCTCGATATGCGCAGCATCCGACAGGCCACAGGCGTCTGCCCACCGCACCGCGCCCGCGGAGGTAGCCGCAGAACGGCGGCAGGCGGGGGGAAAGTGGAGGGAGGAGGTAGAGGAGGAGGAGGAGGAAGCGGGGGGGAGATGGTTAGTGACTGGGAAGCACACAGGGAAACGCCGCTAGGATGAGGGGCACGGCAAAGGCTCACCCCCCATCCCATCCCACCCCACACTAGCCCACCCCCTCTCATCCCACCCCAACCCATCCCGTGCACTGCTGCTGAATAAATAACGCGACCTCTCTGTGCCTCTTCACCGCCGTGGGTATTTTGACCCAGGATATGGTGGGGTGCTCACACCCCACTCGTCCCAGCCACACACATAGAGCCCCCCATGCTTCCTTTCCATATCCCCCTCTATGGACACTCTGCGCTGGTGAGTGTGATTCCCACTCCAGGGAGCCCACCACCAGGATGCTGGAAACCTGGACCAGCCCCTGTTAAACAACACTGAGTGGAGAAAAAATAGGGGTATTGGGCAAAATAATAATAATAATATTAATAATAGTATGATTATAAGCAGGGGTGGGCACAAGCAGAGAGAGACAGAGGGAGTTTGTTGACATGGTTGCATATCACAGAGAGGCAGCGGCTGGGACCTGCAGTGACTGGCAGGGAGCCGGCCGGGGGATGCCGGGGTGCAAGGGGGACGTCTCTGTCCCTGCCATGCTGCCAGGGATCACAAATTGGCCAAATGTTTCTGGGTTGTGTGATAAATCTGGTAGAAATCGAGATAAATCTGGTGGCTGGGTTAGTGCTAGCTTGCACTCAGCAGGCATCTGCAGCTCTCAGACACAAAGCTTGGGAGAGCTGCGGCAGATAAGCCATGCCTAAAAGTAACCAGTGAGACTTTCCCTACAGGAACATATGTTTTGCACCTTGCAGAACTATACCACCCAGGCAAAGGTGTACCAATCCAAGAGTATAAACCCTTCACATCCATGCATTTGTACCTATACACATTATTCTGTGTGTACAGATACAAGCAGGGAGGTATAGATGCATCTGTGCATTTGTGCACACACACAGACACACACAAGCATATACCCTATCTCTGTGAACACAGAACCCAAACCAAGGGAAAATTGTTCGCTGGCTGCTTAAAGGACTTGCTCAGGAAACCACAGTCAAAGAAAAGTGGTGGGTATGCCCAGATGGTGGAAACTATCCACATTGTTTACAAGATTAATATTAAATATTTTTAAAAAATTACAAAGCAAAAAAACCCCGAACCATCAAGATCAGAGCAAGGCAGTCAGCTAGCAGTGCTGTTTAAAACAGATCAAAGCCAGACTTGGCTAATATATAGATCCATATATGAATTAGTGCATGTTAATGGCCCCCAAAAGGACATTACAAAAATGTGAATGTAGACTTATGACCCTGGAAAGACACAACAAATTAATAAATTATTCAAAGCTAAAAAAAAAAAAAATCTGTCACAAAGGCGTTTTTGGAGTTTAAGTCTTTCCCTATCAAGAACTGACTTTACAAAGATTTCTGAACACCTTCATCTACAATACTATGGCCTCGAGCAAAAATACAAGTAAAACAAGCCATAATTCAGGAGCTTCTGAGGAGGAGAACCTTTGACCTGAACTGTGGACTTGGCATCCCTCAGATGCACAATTATCTGGGCCAGGCTGCTCCACTAATCCATACTGTACCTTTAATGCAATGATATTTTGCGACATCTAAAGCACCAGGTTGCAACATATATATCTATCAAAAGCTGGGGCCTGTTCTTGTTTGCAATACATATCAAAAACACAGGCCTGTTCATATGTTGATTGCCACAAATCACATTCCATATTTACATATATCTTGCTATTTTACATGCATTATCTGCCCATTATGCATTAGGATCCTATTCAACTTCCAAACAATGCAATATGAAAGGGTCTTACTGACACCCTGGCAGGGCTTTTTTCTTTATGCCCCATATGTCATACCCTTAAGCTTAGTAAAATATTTATCAGACATTTACGATAAGTGCACCTATAACTGCAGGTCACTGGACAATACGGATGGGGAACTTGCTCTCTAAAAGGGCAGCAGCCCGGTGTGTGTGTGTTTGAAAAATACGCCTTGGGTTTTGCCTTAGACCTCCAAACATTCAGAATTTTCTTATGCCAGTAATAGCTATTGAGCTTTAATTATTTTAAATGGACTGGCATATGCCTTTACTTGGGTTTCATTCTGTATCCTTAAAGGTGGTGGTGAGAAGGCTTAACTCTCCCTTCAGAACGAGATTAAAAATAATAATCATTAAGGGATCCACAGCTCGATTCGATTATGCAGCCCAGAGAGGTGCAATCCGTGGGAGAAATAACGCAATCCATGTTTACTGGAAGTGAATTATTATTGCATCCCAGAAAGTGGGCTAATGTGAAAATCCTGTGTGTGCCTCGGTTTTTTATGTGGCAGTGTGTCAATAAGGGAAAGCTCTATATTTCTTCTTGCAGTCTATGGAAAAGAAATTATGTAAATAAATAACCATTACTGTTCAACACACTCCAGCCTTCCCCTTCGTAGTGGCGGGTATGTATTTCATGTTACACATTCAGAAGAGTTTAGTGTTCAGAAAATATAGATGTAATCAGCGGCCACCTAACTAGAAATCAAAGTTCTTATTGCGCTGCAAATAGATTTATTGAATTTATGTTATCTGTCTCTATCTCTTCCTGGAAACGTTTATTTATGATGAGGAAAAGGTAGATACAGGAATTAATAACACTAAAGTTTGGCAGCGGGGTCGTGGAGGGATGGGGGTGAGGGATAGAGAGGTGGAGGAGGAGGAGAGTGGAAGGAAGGGGAAAGTAGGTGACAAAGGAGCAGGTTTTGGGTTACGACCCAGTCTTTGGATGGTGTCCAGAATTTTACGGATTAAATACATGCTCTCCGGAGCCCGAATGTAAAAACTACTACAGGAGAAACCCATGCCAGCTTTAAACACTTAGTCCTCAGCAAAGGAATTTGGACACAATGACTAAAAATGTCTTTTCCATCAGTCAAAGTTAGTTTAAAAGTTGGATGACTTTGAGAAAGGCTTCCCATGAATTCCCCTCTGGATAAGCAATCAAAACAAGTTTAGTGAGAAGTTGAAATGTGCGGATGGGGGTAAGTGGTAGATTACTCCTGACAGCTGTATTTCCATTTTCTGAGATGCCTCGTGTGATCCTGCTCCAAAATAATATTATTGTTCCCTTCCTGAGCCTCATTCACTCTCAGTACCATTGTGGAAAGGGGATTCCTCCCTCACAAGTGTCATTACATTTTTTTTAATATATGTAAATGAAGGGGTCCTCTAAAACCACTTACCCTGTTTCTAGCCAACATTGCTTGTTTGGGCAGATTAAAGGGGGAGATTGGAGAGAGCAGAGAGAGAGAAGAGAAAGAGAGGAAAAAGTGAAATATCCCCTCAAACGTGTCCCCATCAGGGGCAGCCTCTTTCTAAAGGCCTTTGGCTGGTAGAAAGGCTGAGACACAGGCCAGCCATCTTCCCAGCTCTGCTTAGGAAGAATGTCTCAAGTTGGATCTGGAAAAAAAAAAAAAAAAGGAAAGGTTCTCCTCAACTGTCCCTGTGTATTGATGAGCACCCTGAAATGAATGGGAAGGGAAAGTCTGTGAGTCTGCAGGCAGGCTGTGGAGTTAAATCAGCCTGATAAATGCTGGCAGGTCTCTTTGTCACTCTTGAAAAACATGTTTCCATCAAGAAGACTTATTATGATAAAATACATTAAAATGTCGATCTGGCTATTCAGTAAATCTTCCATTTGTTCTAAGATTTGCAAGTTATCCTTTGCAAAGAAATATTCCCTCCAACACTGCGAGACTGCATTTGCACTGGAAGTAAAAGGGGGCAGTCACAGTACACGTCTCCGACCACCCTGCATACAAATTATATACTCCTGTCTAAATAAATTATCTGATGTTCAAATCGATATTAATACTACATTTGCTACATTACAATATTGTGCAAATTTAGGAGTCATTTTAATACAATGTAAATACTATCTTTCATGCATGAAAGGCAACAAATATTGATGGATTATAAACTGCTCAGTGTTAAACAAGACCTTTGAACGATTTGCCATCTCTGTTCAGGAATGCTTTCAATTTTGTCCTGGCCTAGTTTTAAGTCACATTTATTGGAACTGTTTAGTTATTGATAATTGAGAAGGCTGGTTCGGAAAAGAGGGGAGAAATGGGAACAAGAGAGGAGATGGGGAGAGTGGGTATATAAAAGAAAAAGAAAAAAAAAAGGAAAAAAGAAAACAAGCAGAAAAAGTGGCAATTAGCCATATCATGATGACAATTAGAATAATAATTAAAAAATTACACTGCCCAGTCTCTTATTTCACCTTATTTCTACTTCCTATATTTCCTCTGCATAGTTCTCCTTTGATGTTTATAAATTCTCCCTCGCAGGTTACAATAATAGTATACATATTATATTTTTATAGGTTACGACCAGAGCACTTCAAAGGCAACACTAATGCAACTTTCCTGCTAGTTAATTCGAACCATCTATCACAGGGAAAAATTGTTAACATGCATGTTTCCACCGCCTACAGTTAATTTGATTTTGGTTTTTTAGTGTTTTGGTTTGGGTTTGGGTTTTTTGTGGGTTTTTTTTTTGTTTTGTTTTTTTTTGGAGGGGTTGCGCATTAAAAAGCCAATGTCAGTGGGGATGAGGGGGAGATCGACCCCTGAACCGAAGTGTACCCCTGTCAGGTGCTATGCTACCTCAACCTGCTGCCTCTTTTCTTTAAAAATAATTCTATTTTCATTTTTTTCTAATTTTTCCACAAGTGGTTTGTTTTTTTTTCTTTTTTTTTTTTTTATGTCTCACATCCCCACCCATCCCCTCACCTGAGGTGAAGAGGACGATGGCTTTCAGGCAGCTGTACTCAGCCGAATCGACGTGCAGCGCCTTCAGCTTCTCCACCTGTTCCTGGAAGATGCGGATGTGGTCCATGAAGGCGACAACGCGGTCGGCCGACATGGGGGAGGCGTGGAGGCCGGCGGCGGCCAGGAGCGGAGCCACATGGAGGGGCATGGAGCACTGGGCAGCGTTGAGGACGAAGAGCTCGCTCCAGGTGAGCCGCAGCAAGGCCACCTGGTCGGTGATCTGCAGGTCGGGGAAGAAGGGGATATTGCGGGCCCACTCGACGGCGCTGAAGAGCAGACGGGCGGCCAGCTCGCAGATGTTCTCGATGCCCATGATGTTGTTGGGCTGCATGCACTGGCTGCCGTAGCGGGAGGTGGGGTAGGGCTCGGCCCGCAGCAGGAGGGAGATGTATCCCGAGAGATAGCAGTGCCCATTCAGGGGGTCGCCGTTGGTCAGGGCGTACTGGCCGGGGTTGGGTTGGGTGGGTGGCATCCTTCCTCGCTGAACCGCTGACAAAAAGAAGGAGAGAAGGAGAGGAAATGTGCATCCAGGAGGCTCGCAGGCATTGCCCCGGCGGCGCAGTCAGCCAGCCGGAGACAATGCCGGGCTTCTTCCCCTCCCCGCCACCGCCTCGCCCCCGGCACACGCACAGGCACGGACAGACAGAGGCATGCGGAGCCGGGTAGCTGCCGCCGACCTGCATTGCGACCCCCGCCCGGCATCGGCATCGGCCTCGGCCTCGGCCCCGGCCCCGACCCCTGCTCAGGCAGCCCCAGCCCAGCGGCAGCCAAGCGCCCCCCCTTTCTTCCCTCCCTCCCCCCCCCTCCCCCCCCGCCCACAATGCAGAC
>NW_020884921.1:6829541-6833096 GCF_003945725.1 Corapipo altera | reverse complement strand
CCCCCCCCCCTTTCACAACAAAAGGCAGCCCCCACGTAAAAAAAATAAAATAAAATCCTCCGGGTGGTGAGAAAGTGGAGTCAAAAATCACAGCCAAGTGTAAAAATTATAGCCAAGCTCTGTTGTGGATCCCAGCCGATTGCCCTGGTAGCACTGATATTTGCAAGTGAACTGATGTGTCGCTTTTTAAAATAAAATATAAAATAAAATAATTCATAAAACCAAATGTGTCCGTATTCTTCAAAAATACTGCGTCGTTACCCTTCAAGCTGGAACAGGTCGCAGCCCTCCAGCTTCCCACCGCTAACTTTTTTACAAAAAAAATGCTTTCCCCAGAGGGCCCCCCCCCCCCCCCCCGCCCAGTAAAGTTCTCCCTGCTAAAAGGAAGAGAAAGGTTAAATATTATCACGGGAAATGGGGAAATAAAACAAAAAGGTCCAAACTTACAATAGCCAAACATTCGTGGAAAAAAAAGGGGACGGTGTAATTAATATCTTTGGTGAGCTGTTGCCACTGCAAAAGCCTGCAGTCAGCGTTGCACAGTGAATGCACAAGCTTGCAACTGCAAAAACACTGGATTCATTAACCATCTCCACACAGAGCGTGAGCATGCCTCGAGTCCCGAAAGCTGACCGAAGTTGTGGTGGGTTTTTTTTTTTTTTTTTTTTTTTTTAGTGTGTGCGTGTGTTTTACTTCATCAGTGCCAGCGGTTGCAGTCGCATGCCATGTAAACAAAGGTAACTTCAGGGGAAGCTACGGCTACTCAGGCTTATTCCCTGCACACACAGACACGCACACGCACACCCGCACACGCTCGCTGGCACACACCCGCACACGCAGATCACTCATCTTTCCGGCGTGCCACATTTTTCTCAACTTTCTCTTTTCTTCCCCAACGAACCCTCTTCGCCTCCCGGGCTGGACCCCTCTGCTGCTGCCCTCCAGCCCTCCTCTCCCTCTTCAATCTGCTTGTAAACTTGGCAGTTATTTTTCGTTTAACTGCGAGCAGAAGTCTCACTTTTTTTTTCCTCTTTCCCTTTTTTTTCTTTTTTCTTCTCCCCACTCCTCTAGACACCTAACAACAGCTTCTGAAGCTACCGATGGAGCCGTCATATTTATGAGCTCTTTCAGATCTGTTGCAGGTTCATTCCTTTTCTTGTGGCATATAAAATATAATTTAAAAACCAATTAAGGCAGTAGCAATCCCCGCTCTGCAAAACTGACTATTTCTCTGATGTAACTCTAGGACATCTTTAACGACAGTCACAAGGTAAACTTTAACTATAAACCGAGAAAATACGTTTCGAGAGGAAAGGAGGGCAGGAAATCTCCCTACACGAGAATGAGTCTGAACTCAAGGAAAAGCACAGCAACTCTTGAAAAGGAGGAGGAAAAAAAGAGATAGCAGAGCAGTTGGAAATGGTGGGGAGTCCGCTGCCAGATGCAGGCTGCGGATACTTCTAAAATGAGAAGAACCGGTAAATAGGTTACAAATCGAGGTTTGTATGTAGGCTTTAAGGAGAGGGTGGAGTTTGATGAAGAAATAAAATGAGCAGTGAGCTTAAAAAAAAAAAAAAAGAAAGATAGAAAGAAACGACAGAAGTACAGAAACACGGTTCAGTCACAAACTTTGCTTTGAACGCATGGAATGAAAACAAGGCCAGATCTCTCACAGAAGCACACTCCGGGGCACCGGAAAACACAGGGAAGAGGAGATACAGTAGCACATTTCCTCTTTTTTTTTTTTTTTTTTTTTCCCCCCTTCCATCTTCTTCACTCCTTTTCCTCTCTCCCTACTTACACGTCTTTCATCTTTCTTTCGGGAAAAATGAGCCTGAGAAATGGATCTACTGAGAAGTGTTGCGGGTTTAAAAAGAAATGATGGGGTGGAAAAGGGGTGGGGAGGGTTGGGGGAAGGAAGCTGAATGGAATCACATCTCGTACGGGAGAAAGATGTATTTCCCCCCACCCTCCGGTTTCATGCCAACAATAGACAAAACCACATCCAAAACACACGCACACGCACACATGCATACACGCGCGCACAGGGAGAAGCGGGGATAGCGGCTAAATGACAAATGTTTAGCAAGCAATCGTAATAATAGTAATAATAATAATAATAATAATAATAATAATAATAATAATAATAATAATAATAATTTCTCTGCACAATGAGCGGGGAAAGGGCGAGTGCGGCAGTGCCGGGGAAGGGGGTGGGGAGTAGCGGGAGGGAGGGCAGGAGGCACAAACCGAAAAGCAAAAGAAAACACCACCAACCACCATCGACAATAACAACAGAACCTGGTGCAAAGCTGCCAGATGGAGTGCAGGCAGAGGGAGAGATTGACGTGTGCATGGAAATATAGAGAGAGACCTAGATCGCCACGAAGAGCTGTAAATATATATACACACACACATACATATATATGTGTATATTTATATGTATATATGTATATATATATATATTCATGTGTGTGCGTTTGCACTCCGCGCGTGTGAGCGCGTATATATATATATATATTTATATATATATGTATGTGCATATAGGTGAGTGTGTGTGCACGTACGGACAGGCAGACACAGACAGACGGAGAGCCCTCACACACGCACGCCTGCACAGCCGCGGGGAGAGGGGAGCGATAGCATAGTAGGGAAGAAATATTCACCTTCCCGCCTCATGCCCACTTTGAGGCACTTCTTGAGGCGGCAGTACTGGCACTGGTTGCGGTGGTGCTGGTCGATGGGACAGTTCCTGTTGGCACGGCATGTGTAAGTTAAGTTCCTGCGGACGCTCCTCTTGAAGAAACTTTTGCAGCCCTCGCAGGTGAACTGGCCGTAGTGCTTGCCGCTGGACTTGTCCCCGCACACCACACACTCGATGTGCTGCTGGCTCTGCCCCGAGCCCTGCTGGCCCGCTCCCTTGTCCCCGGCCGTGCCCGGCGTGGATGGGGGTCCCGGCTGGCTGGGGGTCTGCGGGGTGTGTGGGGCTGCCGAGCCCCCCTGCTGCTGAGGCTGCTGCTCCCGGGCCGGCTGCGCCGCGGCGGGGTTGGGGCCACTCGGAGTGCCCCCGGCAACGTCTTCCTGCGGATCTCGCCAGCTGCTAACTACCATTGCCATATCTCGGGCCCAAAAAAGTGCTGGGGAGCGGCGCGTCTCGCTGCGGGCTGCCGGGGAGAGAGGCGGGGGGCGGGGGGGAGGCGGCCGGCCGGGCGCCGGGGGCGAGCAGAGAGCGAGGGGACCCTGCCTGCCGCCTGCCTCCGCCTCGGCTGCCGCCGCCGCCGCCGCTGCCCTGCTGCCGCCGCCGCTGCTGCCGGCTGGAGCCGCTCCTGCCGTTTTCTTTATTTTATTTATTTTTCGCCGCCGCGAGCCCCCCTCCTCTCGCTCGCGGTCTAGCTATTTTTTTTTTCTAGGGAGGGGGAGGGGGCGACGGAGGATTTTCTCCCTCTCTCTTTTCCCCCCCCTTCCCTTTCCTTTTCCACCCTTCCCTTTCCTTCCCTTTCCTTCCCTGCCCTTTCCTGTGCTCCCCCCCACTCTTTTAAAATACCCCCGCCTGGC
>NW_020884921.1:6827625-6829441 GCF_003945725.1 Corapipo altera | reverse complement strand
CCCCCCCCCCCCCCCTCCCCCCCCCCCCCCCCCCCCCCCCCGCCGCCACTTCAAGTTGCAAAATCAGAAACGGCAAACAAGGCTGTCGGGAGAGGCATTCAGGAGAGTAACACGCCGGACACGCACACGCAGGCAGACACGCGCGCACACGCCCGGCACACGGCTCCCCACTCGCGCACTCGCACACACGCACGGGCACGGGCACAGACACACGCGGTCCGGGCGCTAGGAGCGCGGAGGATGTGCAGGCATAGAGGAAGCCGCGGCGCCGCCGAGGAGGAGGAGGAGGAGAAGGAGGAGGAGGTGGAGGAGGAGGAGGAGGAGGAGGGGAAGGAAGAGAAGGAGGAGGTCGCCGCTCGCCGCTCGCCGCCGCCGGGGCCCGGCCGCCGCCGCTCCCGCGGAGGCTGCTCCCGCCGCCACTGCCGCCGGTGCCGGTGCGGGCTTTCGGGGAGGAGGGAGGTGGAGAGAGGAGCCGTCCGCCGGCGATCAGAGCATGGAGGTGTCCGGGGGCCAGGTCCAGGGCAGGGCGCCGTCAGCCATTCAGGGCGGCGGAGCTGGGGAGCGCGGCAGAGGCTGGCGGGGTGCTGAGGCAGTTTGATCTCCTGTCGCGGCGGCGGAGAAGGAGGAGGAGAAGGAGGAGGTTGCCGGTCGCTGCTCTTTCTCTCCCGAGCTGCTCTCTCTCGCTCTCTGTCTCTCTCGCTCGCTCGCGCTCTCTCTCGCTTTTTTTTTTTTTAAAAAAAAAAAAAGAAAAAAATTCGCAGAAAAAATCGGATGTGACTAAATTCGCAGAGGAGACGAATTCACGGCGAAGTGTAAAAATAGAGAACGGGAATAATAATGACACTTGCAGGAAAAAGAGAGATCCAAAGTAGGTCGGGTAAATAAATCCTCTTCTCTTCCTCTTTCTTGCCCTTTCCTTCTTCTTCTCCAGTGAGAGCGCACGATGCCGGTTGCGAAGAAAAAAAAAGAAAATCGGTGGAAATTGCCCTCAAAAAGATTCTTTTTTGTTTGTTTGTTTGTTTGCCTAAAAAAAGTATTTCGGGTAAAAACTCATCAGCCAGAAGAGAAGCCCTCCCCCAAAATAAAAAAAAAAAATAGGCAAGAATGGTCAAAATAGTAACGGTATTAAGATGTGAACGCGTTCTCTCTTTCTCTCTCCGGACTTTTCCCCCTCCCCCCCAATTCTCCCTCTCTGTTTTTCCCCCTTTTTTCTTTCTTTCCGAGTTTCTTTTTTTTTTTCTTTTTTTTTAGTTGTTGTTTGGTTTGGGTTTTTTGTTTTTTTTTTCAGTTTCACCTCTCTCTTCTTCTCTTCTCCTGCAGAAATGAAGCGAAAGGCACAAGGAGGAAGGGTGGAAAAAAGAAGAAAAGGAAGGAGAAGAGGGAGATGAAGGGGGGGCAAAAAACTAATAGAATATGCAAGAAAGGGGAAGGGGGGAGAGACGGGGAGAGAGGGAGAGAGAGAGGGGGAGAGAGAGAGAGAGAGAGAGAGAGAGAAAGAGAGAGAGACCCAAAAAATGAATGCGTTTAAACGGGAAGCCTAGCAGAGCAATGTTTCCGAAAGGGGGATCTGCGCGAATGTCTGTATATAGTGAACTTTGACACTACTATTGAAACTGACACGTTTCTATGGAGATCGCTGCCTTATATGGAGCTCGTGTCAAGGAGCCAAGAGAAGGGCTGCTGGCAACTGATAATCAAAGGCGACTGACTGGTCAGAGCCCTGAATTGGGGGGAGAGAAAATGGGAGGCTAAGGTTAGCCAAGCCTCTTTCACTCCATTGGTTACCCCCCCACCCCGGGCTTTCCGACACCCCCCC